>NW_026706403.1:0-181917 GCF_029867415.1 Vicia villosa
GCATATTCATACACAACATAACTTGCATATTTCTCCTCTAGCTCGAGGATCTCATATCATACATGCATCATAGACATCGCATATTATTAACTTGATTTTTCAGGTAGACAGATGTCTTCAGCAAAGATGTTCTCACTCACATGCAGTGTTCATCCTGAATCTTATTCAGACAAGCAGTCCTTTCAGATACAATCAAACCAAAGATTCACTCTGAAGAACTCTCATTCTCAACTCATTTATCATCTAACATTGCTAGTCTAAGGCGAAACCTCAGACGGTTCCAGAACGATCTAACATTGCAGATCTAAGGCGAAACCTCAGACGGTTCCAGAACGATCTAACATTGCAGATCTAAGGCGAAACCTCAGACGGTTCCAGAACGATCTAACATTGCAGATCTAAAGTGATACCTCAAACGGTTCCACAATGATCAACTTTCAAATCCTTCATCAAGATATAATCAACAGATTCATTCTGATGAATAAACCATCAACACATTGTCCAGGTGGCATCCGAAAGCCCATCTCAGGTAATGTTTCAATCTGCCAACAACATTTCACAGACAACATTCAAATGCAACTTCCAACATCTCTGCTGATCAAGGTAAGTGCAAATTTTCAGGGCATCTATTTATTCAATCATCTTCTACCCTCAGATTTCAGACAATCTCTTCAGGTTTAAGAAGATTGAATAGGGGCAACTGTTATACCCCAAAATTTGCCCACTTCTTTTTTCAGGAAAGTTTCAATATGAAAATTAAGAGTCTCATATAAACATGGATTTTTTCAAAATATCCTGACATATGAAGAACTTGGTTTTCAGAATTTTTCTTACACAGTAACTTGGCTTACAGTGGAATTTATTCTTACGCAAACGCCAAATACTGTTCTTTACTTCACAAATACTATTTATTTATTTTACAGATAAATAGTACTAACACAGTTCATGCAGGGTTAAATCTTTTTGCAGGCGCAAAAGCAGGAAACTCACACTGTACTGGTAACAATTGTTTTTGTTTTCCCACTAACTTTTGTGCTATATTCCATTATTTTCAAAATCTTTTCAAATCTATCCTTTCAAATTCAAATCTCAACTTTATTCTATCCATCTCTCTTTTCCCAACAATACCTTACACTTTCTTTCAAATCTCACTACCACTCAAATTTCCTTTTGTACGGAATCACATCATTCCCCAACGTCTCTATCATCTTTCCATTCTATAAATACCTCTCATTCTTCCCACAAATCTCACATCAAATTCTAAATCATCTTTCAAATTCCTACCTCATAATCCATCATTTCTTCTTCCCTAGCAAAAATGGCAAAATGGATAGAAACACTGCTTCTTACAGTCGTCACCATTGCTACGGTGATCACAACTTTCTTCTGCCTGCACAGTCCTGAGGAGTGTGGACCTGCAATGGTTATGCTCCCAATCATCTACATGTTATTGTTCATAGCATGGGTCATTAATCGTCATTCTTAAAATTTGCCGTATTTCTTATTTCTTAAATGTACCGTTTATTCGTCGTACTGTTCAATATAGTATGTGATATTTGTACTGTCAGTATTAAATGTTGTACTATTTGTCATAATATTGCTTAGTTACTAAGATAATATTTTGTGTGTTTTCTGCCAGTCAAATATTCCTATTTCTGTGCATTAAATGATTTTCAGGGTTATTATCGGTAATTTTGCCCGCATACCGTAAATATTAGTTATTTATTATGTCTGTGTTTTTCTAACAAGTCATGTAAATAAACTTTCATTTTTCACATAAAACAAAAACAAAAAACAACAAAAAAAAGAAAATTAACTTTGACTGTTGATTTTTCACTCTAACTGCTGCATCAATACCTGGACAGTCAGTTGACAGCCAAACTGCTGGCAGTACAATTCTCAGTGTTTTGTACCATCAATCAAATCAATCTTTCACAATTCAAAATTCCAAGATTTTTGTTTTAGAAGTCTTCTGAATATCACGCGATTAGCAGAGACTCAACACTGCACAAAAATCAGGTACGCTTAACTGCCTCCTATACAGACAGTCCCTAATCAGGGTTTTTCTTGTTTTAACAGGAGCAACAAGTTTTGAGAGCTCAAATGGATTTCATATACATCCATACATCTCAAAGTACCATCATACAAATTTTCAAACTTCAATTCACTCAGACGCACCGTCAGCAGCTCAAACAGTCAACAGACGACCCGTTTGACCAAAAAAGTCAACTGACAGTCAAAAATGAAATTTTTTGTCAAAATCCATATTTTGTCAAAGGATTCAACATTTGATCATTGGATGATCACAATTCATCAAGGAAAGATCAAAAATCAACAAAACCCTAAGATTCAAAATTAGGGTTTTTGCCTGAAAAGTCAACTCAACTTTGACTGATCATAACTCTCTCATCCTTCATCCAAAAAATGTCAACCAAAGCTCATTTTGAAGGAAATTCAATTATCTTTCAAATGCAATTGATCCCATGGTCATTGCATTCACCATTTGAAAAATATGGCCAAAGACATTACAGGTCATTTTCAAAGTCAACAAAAAGACACTTTTTTCAAAAGGATACACAAGGAGAACCAAAAATCATTTTGACATGAAACCAAAGACATTGGTTAGAGGACTCTTTGAGGTTTCCAAAAAGTGCAAGATCTCCTTCATATGACAAAAATTGAAGGATTTACACCTTGTTGAAGTTGGCTAAATTTTGGGAAAATGCATGAAATCAACATTGCTCAAAAATGTTTTTTTTCCAAAAGATGCCAAGTTTTTGTGGTCCAAACATCTTTGCCATGTTACTATGGGCCTCCCACGACCAAGACAAAGCCCACATCTATATTATCCATTTTTGACATAATTTTATCTTATTTTAAGATTAAAATTAAAGGAAATTGCATGGATAATTGATGGCTTGATCTCCAAGTATGACACACCTCCAAAGTCTTCATTTTTCTGCAGAAAATTGATGCCCAAGGCAAGAGCATTGAATGGAGTCAAGGATTGGTCAAAAATTCAAGGTTTTTAATATTTTAAAAACCAAACTTTCAACAAAGACAACAAAGCTTCTTAGCTTGAGTTCCAAGCAACTTTGGGCTATAAAAGAAGCATCATACTTCAGCAAAAAAGGACACACGAATTAGAACAAGAGCATAGCCATCTTTATCATAAAATTCTCCAAAAAATACATACACTTTGTAATTTTCCAATTCTATATTTCAATCAATATTAATACAAACAAAGCTTTCCAATCATCTTCTCAAACAACATAGAGTAAGATTGAACTCATAATATAGTCCCATGAGAGTCGTATAGTGCACATAAAGTTCTTCATGTACATATGCCCTTTACTTTCGTTTTCTTATATGCAATCAATTTCCATGTAAACTAACCATCTTAATATGTTCATGAGGTCCTATATGAGTGATCTGGGCTTTAACATGAGAGTTCCCACGTGAGAATCACCCCATACCATTAACACGAGCTCATGAGTGTTCATACTTGAATCTCTTCGAATCCATGGCTACAGACCTCAAATTGCAAAACTAATACCACCATCGTGTTCAGGAGGTGATTTTAAGGGATCTGGGTCACTTTCATTCATTGCTAACGCTTGTTTTTTGCAGGTTCAGAAGTTATCAAAAACTGCATATTTTATCGTTCAAATAAGGGAGGTTAAAAACCCCCGCTATTTGAGTCCAAAAACCACACTTCTGGAGGTTGAAGACGACCACGCGTCCCAGCGTGGTTCGTCAGCCCCAGCTTTGACTTTTCAGCGTGCCTGCGTGGCCCTTTCCACGTTTCTCATTCGCTGGTCAACCAGCATGGGTCCCAGTCAGAGAATCTGAATTCTCCTTGAATTCAGTACATGCTCCCCACACTCATATCATGCGCCTCCAAATCTGAACCACATGATCAATCAAGCCAGCTCATCCAATGATCATAACACACAGCCTATACCATGGACCCTCAATCTTACCACACAGGATCAGTATCCTTTCATATTTTCTATTTTTATTTTATTTTTATTGCAAAATTATTTAAAAATAGTTTAAAAAATCAAAAAATTCCACAAAAATATTTTAGACTTCTAAAAATATATATTATTTTCTGAAATAAAAATATTTTATTTTTCTTCATAATTTCAATATTTTACATAATTAATTAGTATATGTTTATATATTTACTTTTTAATTATTCTAACCAATCAAAAAATCATAAAAAAAAATTGTTCTTTGTGTTAAATATTGTTTATATATCATAAACTAATTTTGTACATATTTAGGATAATTTTATCATTAAGTTTTAATTATTTGTGTAATTATTTATATAATTATGTTTTAATTAACTTAAAAAATCCAAAAACAAATTTCAAAAATTCCAAAAAAAATTAGTTTTGTTCTAAAATCAATTGACAAACATTTTGTACATATTTTTAAACTTATTTGCTAGGTTTAATCATATTTCCATCTTTTCTTTATTTTAAATTAATTAATAATGCATTAATTATATTTAAAATAAATCACAAAAATACAAAAATATGCCTTTTATTTCTTGCAATTTAAAATTCCTAGATAAATGTATAGGATGTCAAATTCATGTAAATAGGCTAGTTTACATTTCCCGCACAATCGATGTAATAGCGTAGATTTACTTTCTGCACTTTACATTTCCGCATTTTAATTTCCAGCACCCATATAAACTGCGTGTATGTCAAAGATAAAACTGAACCGTCAGATCACTAACTTCAAAGATAAATATCTGAATTCAATCACAATCACATTTGCACCTCCTAGGGTAACCCCTTTTCACTCTTTTCAAAATCAAAGTTACATTTCTACTGTTTCGAGTACAAAATCGAACCTTTTGTTTATATCCGACGAATGGATAGATTTTTAAAGGGAACAAGGATAAAGACCTCCTAACTCAGGGTAGACCTCCTAGTTTGCTTGCTCAAAATCAAAACAAACAAAATTCTCATACACTGTTGTTTTTTTTAAAACGAATTTTCCAAAAGACAATATTTTGTATACATCCAAACACGGATCATTACAAAATTAACGATCTTTTCAAAACATCTTTCGAAAGATAAACAAGCATTTGTATATATCCGCACAAGGATCATTACAAATTCTATTTGCAAAGGTATTTCAAAAACACAGGTAAAGCATTCCGAATCAATTGAAAAGTAAAGCAAATGAGCTAAGCAAACTAAAGAGCCCATGGATAACCATGGATACAAAGGGTGCTAACACCTTCCCTTTGTATAACCTACCCCCTTACCCAGAATCTCTCAAAGGTCTTTTTTCTGTTTCTTTTATAAACCTTTCCTTCATTGGATAAAATAAAAGGTCGGTGGCGACTCTGTAAACTTTTTCAAAAGTGACGCGAAAGCGTCCGATCGACAAAAAAGAGTCAGTTCACGTATCCCACCCACGGAGGGGTATGGCCCGAAAGGACGGTCCACAGTGCTATTCTTCCAGAGAGAGCAGGTTTTTCAAACACATACTTGATAGGATCCATTTTGGAGATTAGGAAAGTGGTGTGATTTAGCATATATTGTCTTAGTCGGCGAGCCGCCCATGCTAAGGCACAACAAGTTTTTTCGAGTAGTGAGTATCTTGTTTCACAATCGGTAAACTTTTTTCTAATATAGTAGATTGCATGCTCCTTTCGGCCGGACTCGTCATGTTGCCCTAGTACACACCCCATTGAATCTTCTAGCACGGTTAGGTACATTATCAGAGGTCTTCCTTCCACTGGTGGTAACAAGATTGGCGATTTTTGGAGATATTCTTTGATCTTATCAAAAGCTAATTGGCATTTGTCATTCCATCTTTCCACTTGATCTTTCTTCAATAGTTTGAAGATCGGCACACAAGTAGTAGTCATATGGGCAATAAATCTAGCTATGTAATTCAGACGTCCCAAGAATCCTCTGACTTGTTTCTCAGTACGGGGTATAGGCATTTCTTGAATGGCTTTGACCTTGGCAGGATCAACCTCAATACCTTTGCTGCTGACGATGAAACCTAAGAGTTTACCGGATCTTACTCCAAAGGTACACTTGTTCGGATTCAGTCGCAACCTGTATTTCTTGAGTCTGTTAAACAGCTTGTGTAGATGACCCAGATGTTCTTCTTCGGTGTTGGACTTTGCAATCATATCATCGACATACACCTCTATCTCCTGATGAATCATATCATGGAACAAAGCTACCATTGCACGCTGATATGTAGCTCCTGCATTCTTTAAACCAAAGGGCATTACTTTGTAACAAAAGGTTCCCCAGGGTGTTGTGAAAGTTGTTTTTTCCATATCTTCGGGTGCCATCTTGATTTGATTGTACCCTAAGAATCCATCCATGAAGGAGAATACCTTGCATTGTGCGGTATTGTCAACCAGTACATCGATGTGAGGTAAAGGGAAATCATCTTTGGGGCTTGCCCGGTTCAGATCTCTGTAGTCTACACGCATTCTGACTTTCCCGTCTTTTTTGGGCACAGGTACTATGTTAGCTATCCAAGGAGGATAACTCAGAACTTTCAGAAAGCCGGCATTGAATTGCTTTTCAACCTCGTCTTTGATCTTTTTTGACATATCGGGCCTACTCCTCCGCAATTTTTGCTTAACTGGAGTACTACCTTCTTTGATTGGCAGGCGATGAACCACAATATCCGTGTCAAGGCCAGGCATATCTTCATAGGACCAGGCGAATATCTCGACGTAGTCCTGCAACATTTGAATCAGTCTTTGCTTGACACTGTTTTCTAGATCAGCCCCTATCTTGACTTCTTTCTTTTCTTCGTCGCTGCCCAAGTTGATGACCTCAATTGGTTCTTCATGCGGCTGTATAGTCTTTTCTTCTTGTTCTAGCACCCTTGCAAGTTCTCTTGGTACCCCACAATCTTCCTCACTTTCGTCCTCAGTTTGGTAGATCGGATTTTCAAAGTCATGACGGGCAATAGCAGAATCGTTATCAACTGGATCCAAAGTGAATGTGAATCTGCATTTATTTATGTGGGTGTGTGTAAGAAAACATAGCTATTTGAAAAAGCAAAGAAGGAAAAAAAAGGATCACAAAATTTGAATATGCAAACGTCCCATGATTTTATAGAATGAACATGATCATGATATGACAAACCCTTATAAAAGGACCAGTGTGCTTCGGGCAAGGCACACGGCTTTCAAGTCCATGGTTCGATAGTACAGGAACCATTTTTATCTTTGAACAATATAAACAACGAAAACAAGGAATTGCATTTACTCCTGATCAAAGGAGATCACATCCTCAGCTTCCCAGTTGTTCAATCCATTGTGGTGAGCAGGGAGTATCCAGCTGTTCCAGTTGCAGTTGTCTTCTTCATCTTCCACAGCATTGATTTCATTGGTGGGGAAATGAGTCGGTGATCTTTTAGGATCAGTAGGATGATCTGTTGGATATGAGGATCCAGGTTGAGGTACCTCTGTTGGCTGAGCGAGATACTCGATAAGGTCGTCCCATCCAGTCGGGATGATGTCTTTGAGGGAGACTTGTGCATTCTGCTGAGTAGTGTACTCGGACAGAAAACAACCCTCGTTATTTGGTATTTCCCTGGCTTCTTCAAGAGTGAAATTGTCGTCGTAATGTTCATCCCATCCAGTTGGGACAATGTCTTCAATGGCGACTTGTGAGCTCGGAGGAGCGGAATATTTCACCATAAAGTCATACTTGCCACTTGGCTCTCCTAAAGTATCCCAAACTTCTTTAGGTGGATTTTGATATTGCTCATTGATGGAACTTGTGAAACTTTTGCCATTTTCAAATTGATTGCCCCATCCAGTTGGGGTAATGTCTTCTGTAGCAATAAAAGAACTCTGAGGTGCGGTATACTGAAAATTATATCCGCCGCTTGGTTCTCCCAAAGTATCCCAAACTCCCATGGGAAGGGGTGGAACTTCATTTGGGTATGGCTGGATGATATGGTTCAAGAACACTCCATCGTCTTCAATAGCATTTACTCCTTGGCTGATGAAATGTGACATTAATCCTCCAGAACAAGGACTTTGATCGTTCTTTTGATTTCCATTAGCATAGCCCAGGCCTAACTTGTCGGACTTGTAAGGTACGTCGAGGAGCTGTCCCCATATTGTGCAACCACCTTTTTTGATCACATTTTTGGCATCTTTGAGAGAAGCCATAGCCGTAGTTGGAGTAGCAGAAATATGCTTGGTAGTAGAGACATCTGGAGAGACCACCTCAAAAGATTGGCAGGGAGTTTCGATGAATTCGTCATCCAACTCAACATACTTGGAGTTACTCAGGTGACTAACCAAATATTCCTCTTCGCCATAAACTGTGACAATTTTTCCTTTTACTGGATACTTCAACTTCTGATGTAGGGTAGAAGTTACAGCATTTGCCCCATGTATCCAAGGGCGTCCTAGTAAGCAGGAATATGCTGGGTGAATTTCCATTACGTAAAAGGTAGAATCAAAGATCTGAGAGCCCACTCTGATTGGGAGATTCACCTTTCCGTATACTGTTCTTGTTGACCCGTCGAAGGCTCTTACCACAACATCGCTTGGTTGTAACATAATTCCTTCGAAGTCAAGCTTTTCCAGTACTGTTTTTGGTAACACGTTCAAAGAAGAACCGTTATCTACCAGCACATGAGATAGAGTGGTGCCATTACATTCAATGGAGATGTGTAGGGCTTTATTGTGATTCTTTCCAGCAGGGGTTAGATCAACATCAGAGAAACCGAGGCCATTATTTACTGTTAGACTGGCAACACAATTTTCAAATTGATCGATTGAAATCTCTTGTGGTACATGTGCAGCTTTTAGGAACTTCATCAGGGCTTTGGCATGAGCTTCTGAATACTTTAGCAGAGACAACATTGAGATTTTTGAAGCAGTATGCCCCAGTTGTTCGACAATATTGTAATCACTCTTGCAGATGATTTTCAATATTTCCTCCATTTCTTGCTTTGATGGATCCTCAACAGTGACTTCCACCGGTATTTGAACTGGTTCAACTTGTGGCTCTTTGCCTCGAGCGTTGACATCTTGATTAGGAACTGGGACCTGGACTGGATTAGTAACCACATTTGGAGAAATTTCTGGTGAAAAGATCCTTCCACTTCTCGTAATCTTACTGGTACCCACAATGTTATCAACAGTTGGAGTAGTAAAATCCAGGGCCTCTTCGGTCAAGGTATCCTGTTTAACTCCATGGACATAAACATTAGTGTCATAACTCCACGAGACAGCTTTGTCGGAGGAGTATGGAAATGGAGTTGGACTGGTAATGATTACCGATGCCACTTTGGGTGTAGCAGAAATTTTGAAAGGAGCTTTGGTAGGGATTTTTAATGGTATGTTGGAAACCACTGAGACGTCCTCTATTCTCATCCCGTTTGCAAAGACTTCGCATAAAACATCCATGGAAGGTAGCCTCTCAAACATAATGATGCGGCAATCCATCCACTTTTGAATTCCCATTCTCAGATTTTCACAACCATTGGGTAGGTGTGTGCAATAAAAGCAATCAGGGTCGCAACCTGGAAAGTAACCAGCTTGGATTAGCTTTCTTTTGACTTCAAGGAGAGGAGTTGACAATTCCCTCACATCATAGATGTAAACAGTGTCCAGGATAGCATTAATAGTTTTGTCGTGCTTTGGCATTGGTGCAGTGATGACATTTGGCGTTTCTGGGGGATCGAACTCAATTTCCCCAGCATTTATCATGTCTTGTATTTTATTTTTTAGGGCCCAACAATGATCTGCGTCATGTCCTGGACAGTTAGAGTGATACGCACATGTTACATCAGGGCGATAACTCGGAGAGGAAGTGTTGACGTTCTTTGGAGGGTCTTTCAATGTGATCAAATCTGCTTTAAGCAAATGCTGCAATGCTTGAGAGATTGGCATATTGATTCTAGTAAAATTCCTTCTTGGCGCATCTGGTCGACGCGTATATTTTGGCGGTTGATCTTTTTGAGGCGCAGATGCGGAGATCAGAACTGCCCCTATAGATTGGTGATGCTCATTTTTGCGACCTTTCAGACTTTGCATTGTATTGACCTCATTCCTCCCACTGATGGGCCTTTTTGTAGTACCAGAGGAAGAGCCTATTTGAATTTTTCCACTTTGAATGCCGCTTTCGACACGTTCTCCAGTCAATATCAGGTCAGTGAAACCTGATGATGAGCTTCCCAGCAAATGACTGTAGAAAGGGCCAGTTAAAGTGCCCATGAACATGTCAACTAGCTCGCGATCTGATAAAGGTGGTTGAACCCTTCCAGCCATATCTCTCCACTTTTGTGCATATCCTTTGAAACTTTCTTTTGGTGCCATGGACATGCCCCTTAGTTGAGTACGGGTTGGTGCAAGATCAGCATTGTATTGATACTGTTTGTAAAAAGCAGCAGCTAAATCTTCCCAGGTATGAACTTTTGTACTTTCCAACTGGTAGTACCACTCGAGTTGTGTACCCGACAGGCTTTCTTGGAAGAAGTGAATCCACAATTTGTTATCTGCTGTATGAGGTTGTATCTTCCTTACATAGGACCTCAGATGTAGTTTTGGACAAGAAACTCCATCATACTTTGCAAAGACAGGAACTTTGAACTTTGGAGGGATAACAACATCTGAGACGAGTCCCAGATCATTGAAATCTAAACCAGGTATTTTTTGTATCTCCATAGCTTTCATGCGTTCTTCCAACTGCTGGTATTTGTCATCATCCTGTTCGTCTCCAGAATGATAATCTTCTTCATTAGAAGAGAGGGAGGGTTTGGCAGAACCCTGGTTGCTGTGATTGTCTCCTTGTTCACCATCACCGACTATTTCAGGGATCGGTGGCTTTTTGGACTTTTTGACTGGGATTTTGATCTTCCTTTTCAGGTGACTCAAGCCTACAGATCCTTTGGGCTTCTTTTTCTTCTTGGTTATCAGGGCTTTCAGCTCTTGTTGCCCCTTTGCCAGTTCCAGAATTGCTACTTGAACTTGGGCGTTCTGTGCTTCGAGATTCTTGATGCTTGTCTCAGATTCCATCTCTTCTAACTGAAATAAACAGCGAGGAGATGAGAAATCCGTCATGTGAACATGTTATGCAATGTGTATGAATGAAATGCATATGCAATGAATGAAATGTATATGCAATGTTTTCAAGGATCTTAGAATTTAGATTTGTTAAAACAAGGGAGAAACAAACATTTATTAGTTAAACAGTTTATTTCTTTTTTCTCTCTTTTTTTTCTTTTTTCTTTTGCCTCATTCGGGATTACAAAAATAAAGAAAATGAAGGATCCCTTAGGTCTCCCATGGACGCTTTCTCTTTGCACCCAGGAATGTGTTGATCTGCTGTTCTTCTTGGAGTTGTCCGGTGAGCTCCAATAATCTTCTCTCATAGTCTTGACAGTATGCTTTGAAGGTGTCTCTTTCCTCTTTTAGTTGAACCCAAGATTTCTGCAACTCTTCCAGGTCAATTGGCATATCCAGATGTAGAATAACTTGAGGTTCGTCTCCTTCGACTTTTGGCTCGATAGTCACAGGTAGAATAGCGGGATATGGCATGATGAATTTCTGAGCATGAGTACGCACCCATCTGAGGTAAGGTTCCATAGGAATAGAATTCCATTGCCCCAAAGTTTTGCTTTCTATTCTATAGACACTGCCCCACGCATGTATAAACCTTCGTCGGTGTCTGTGGGAATCATTCTCGTAATCAAACACAATGCCACGGATAATCATGTCATGAGGACCGTTTCTCCGTGCATATCCGAATTGGCGTAAAGCTAGAGAGGGGTTGTAAGTGATGCCTCCCTTGATGCCAAGTAGTGGCACATTAGGGTACTCTCCACAATGGTCAATGATAGTAATGTCTCTTTGAAAGAAGTTGTTCCACCGGATATCTGAATGAGACAAAGACATAATCCTGCGAGACCATTGCATTCTTTGTTCATTTCTCAACACTGATCGGGGAAGATGAAATGTAAACCATCTAGCCAGTAGTGGTATACAGCACATAAGAGTTCCTCGTTTCTTCATGGTACGAGTGTATAGAGAATGTAGAATGTCTCCCAGCAAGGTTGGTACTGGGTTACGGGTTAAGAAAAGGTTGATGATGTGCACACTTATGAACTGGTCGGGATTAGGGAATAAAACCAACCCATAGATCAAAAGAGCTATAACCTCCTCAAAAGCTGGATAACTTTTGTTTTCTAGTAGTAATCGAGCCTTTTCCATTAAGAACTTAGCAAGCAAACCCTGGATTCCGCTCTTTGTTTCCCAATTGGACTCGATTTCTGACTTTCGCAAATGTAAGGAAGCAACAATGATTTCAGGTTTTGGAATCCTTTCTAAACCAGTGAAAGGTAATTGATCTCGAACAGGTAATCCAATTAGTTCAGAAAACTCTTCCAAGGTGGGTACTAACTGGTAATCAGGAAAGGTAAAGCAATGATGTTCGGGATCAAAGAACTGGAACAGGACCCGTATCATGTCTTCTTCAAATTTTGAGGTAACCAAATGGAGTAGGTGACCGTGCTTTTCGGTGAATTGAGCATTCCTGGGAAACTCTAATACTAAGTCTTTTAGTTCAGATGGCACCGTTGAGATGTTGATTCGGATGTAATCTCTGGTGGCGGGAGCCATTACCTGCAATAACAGAATAAAGGTAAACTCTTTGATCCTTGAAATGATTAGTGAGAAAATGATATGCTTATGATGCTTATGATGTTATGATGTCAAACATGTGGCAAACACAAACAAATCAAACAATAGCCTTAGGTTTAAAGGCTTGCATGAAGTTCATAGGTGATACCCTCCCCACTGAAGTTGAGTTGGTTAAAACCTGTCCTAGAATAGTATTTGGGTTCTATGATCCTTGGAGACAACATCTCAATACGGCGCTCGGACGGCCGATCAAAAATATTCCTCGAGGATAACTAACTTCGATCAATTTCAAAGCTAGCCACTTAATAGGCCACAAGTCAAGTTCAACTAAAAGGTTCTAAGCCAAATTAGTGTTTAATGACATTTCAGAAGCCTAATATACTCCTTGATCGTTTTCAAGGGACATCAGTATAAACCAAAGTATCGCACTAACGGTGACTACCAGATCAACCGTATCGGTACATGCCGTACAGTTTCCTTGGTCTATTGTCACATACTTAAGGTATCTCGAGATTCGGGTTAGAATCTTTCACACAAGCAAAATACCCAAACAAACCTTTGGAAAATAGAGCAATCAAGTCAAGCAATTGAAAACATCGAAGTGATCTAAACTCTAAAGGTAACCCCTTTGAAAACATTTTGTTTTTTGAAAGTATTCCCCAGCAGAGTCGCCAGTTCTGTCGCCCTCGGTTTTTTACCATACCTCTCGCAGAGAGATACGCGAACTGACTCTTTTCTTTCTGCTTTTGTGTTTTTGAAAATCAGAGAGTCGCCACCGACTTTTATTTTATCCAATTAAGGAAAGGTTTATAAAAGAAACAGAAAAAGACCTTTAAGAAATTCTGGGTAAGGGGGTAGGTTATACAAAGGGAAGGTGTTAGCACCCTTTGTATCCATGGTTATCCATGGGCTCTTTAATTTGCTTAGCTCACTTGTTTTCAATCACTTTTCTATTGCCTTGAAATGCTTGTATGTGGTTTCAAATACCTTTGTAAATTGACTTTGTAATGATCCTTGTGCGGATGTATACAAAGTGTTTTTATCTTTCAAAATATGTTTTTGAAAAAAGAACGTTAACTTCGTAATGATCCTCGTTTGGATATATACAAAGTATTGTCTTTTTGAAAGTTTTATTTTGAAAAACAATGATATATGAGAAATTTGTTTGTTTTGATTTGAGCAAGCAAATTAGGAGGCCTACCTAAGTTATAAGGTCTTTTTCCTATTTCCTTTAGAAAATTCTCCTTTTATCAAATATAAATAAAAGTTCGATTTTGTACTTGAAACAGTAGAATTTGATTTTGATTTTGAAGAGAGTGAAAGAGGGATTACCCTAAGAGGTGCAAATGTGGTTGTGTTTTAATTCAGATATTTTATCTTTGAAGTTAGTGATCTAACGATTCAATTTTTATCTTTGACATACACGCAGTTTTATATATGCTGGAATTTAAAATGCGGAAATGTAAAATGCGGAAAGTAAATCTACGCTATTACATCGATTGTGCAGGAAATGTAAACTACGCTATTTACATGAATTTGACAACCTATACACTTGATCTATGAATTTAAATTGCAAGAAAATAAAAGAAATATTTTTGGATTTTTGATGATTGATTTTAATTATAATTAATGCATGATTAATTTAATTAAAATGAGGAAAAAGATGGAAATAAAATTTAAACCTAAAAATTAAGTTTAAAATATGTTCAAAATGTTTGTCAATTAATTTTAAGATAAAACTAATTTTTTTTTGGAATTTTTGAAATTTGTTTTGAAATTATTAAGTTAATTAATACATAATTATACAAATAATTACAAATAATTAAAACTTAAATGAGAAAATTATTCTAAATATGTACAAAATTAGCCTATAATATATAAACTATATTTAATATAAAGAACAAAATTTTTTATGATTTTTTTTATTGGTTAAAATAATTAAAAAGCAAATATATAAATATATACTAATTAATTATGCAAAATATTTAAATTATTAAGAAAAATAAAATATTTTTATATCAGAAAATAAAATATTATTTTATCAGCTTAAAAATATTTTTTGTGTATTTTTTGAATTTTTAAAACTATTTAAATTAATTTTAGAAGTTAAATTAAAATAAAATAGAAAATATAAAAAGATATGATCATGTGTGGTTGATTATGATGGATTATGGTGTGGCTGCGAATTTTGATGCGTTGGATGAAAAGTTGAGAGGATCCAAGGGCTCAGATTATGATTGCATGGTGCACGTGGATAAAGGCATAACATGTGATCATGCAGACTTTGAGAGTCCAACGTGGGACCCACGTGCAGTTGACTAGCGAATGGGGTGGAGCGAAATGGCCACGCGTGCGGTCAAAATTTCCACCTCACTATTCATCATCTTCTTCCTTGGTACCTGCGGAATTTCCTGCAAACTTACCTGCGGATTTTGCTTTCAATTCTTTAACCTTTTGAATGACCTACAAAATGAAAATGAAAAAGAACAAGGGCCACCCAGATCACCTAAATGGACCCTTCTGAACATGATGGCGTCGTTAGTTTTTTCATTTGGAGCTTGTATCATGGAGAACGAAAGCTTCACATGTTTGAAGCTCAAAAATGGTAGAGCTTCAAAACCACGTTAAAGCTTGCATGTGATCACTCAAACCTACTCTATATCATGCCATGAGTCCATGCAAGTGGTTAGTTTTCATTTTAGTCAAGCATGCATACGAAAACGAAAGCTACATGTATATGTTCATGGAAAACATCATACGTATGTTATGACTCTCATGGGACCAAATAAAGAGTTTATTCTTACTATATATTACTTTAGGAGATGATTGGAAGTGTTTATTTGTATTGATAATGATTGGAATATGGAAAACGAAAATTTACAAAGTTATGGAATTTTTGAGAATTTTGTGAAGTTTCTTGCTATGCCCCCTTGCTATTTTCGTGTGTCCTATTTGTAGAGTATGTTGCTTCATTTATAAGTCTTGCTCTTCTTCACTTCTCTTGCCTTGTACTTCCTTTTGCTGCAGAAAATTGAAGATTCTTTGATGAGTCATGCTTAGAAACAAAGCTATGCATTATCCTTCCATTTTCCTTTTTCAATTTAATCTTAAATGTGATAAAATTAAACCAAAAATGAAACAAAAATTATGTGGGCTTTGTCTTGGTCGTGGGAGGCCCTTTACATCATAGTAAACATGTTTGGATTATGAAAACTTGGCCCCATTTGGAAAAAATACATTTTTGATCAATGTTGGTTTCATGCATTTTCCCAAAATTTAGCCAACTTCAACAAGGTTTAATCCCTCAATTTTTGTCATATGAAGGAGTTCTTGCACTTTTTGGAAACCTCTTAAAGTCCTCTAACCAATGTCTTTGGTCTCATGTCAAAATAATTTTCCATGCTCCTTGTGTGTCCTTTTGAAAAAAGTGACTTTTTGTTGACTTTGAAAATGACCTGTAATGTCTTGATTCATATTTTTCAAATGGTGAATCTAATGACCATGGGACCAATTGCATTTGAACGATAATTGAATTTCCTTCAAAATAAGCTTTGGTTTGAATTTTTTGGATGAAGGATGAGAGAGTTATGACCAGTCAAAGTTCAGTTGACTTTTTAGGAGAAAACCCTAATTTTGAAACTTAGGGTTTTGTTGATTTTTGATCTTTCCTTGATGAATTATGATCATCCAATGATCAAATGATGAATCCTTTGACAAAATATGGACTTTGACAAAAAATTTCATTTTTGACTGTCTGTTGACTTTTTTGGTCAAACGGGTCGTCTGTTGACTGTTTGAGCTGCTGACTGTGCGTCTGAGCGAATTGAAGTTTGAAAATTTGTATGATGGTACTTTGAGATATATGGAGGTCCATGAAATCCATTTGAGGTCTCAAAAACTTGTTCTCCTGAAAAAAACAAGAAACCCTAGTTAGGGACTGTTTGTGTAGGAGACAGTTAAGCGTACTTGATTTTTGTGCAGTGTTGAGTCTCTGCTAATCATGTGATATTCAGAAGACTTCTAGAACAAAAATCTTGGAATTTTGAAATGCAAAAGTTTGATTTGATTGATGGTACAAAACACGGAGAATTGCACTGTCAACGGTTTGACTGTCAACTGACTGTTTAGAGTGAAAATTCAACAGTCAAAGTTAATATTTTTTTTGTTTTTGTTTTGTTTTGTTTTTTTTTTGTTTTTGTTTTGTTTTTTTTGTTTTTGTGTTAATGGTGAAAATTTATTTACATGAGTGGTTAGTAAAACACAGACGTAGTAAATAAATAATAAATACTGCATGCGAGCAAAATTACCGATAATGACCCTGAAAATCATTTAATGCACAGAAAAATAAATATTTAACTGGCAGAAAACACACAAAATATTATCTGGATAATTAAGCAACAATATGACAAATAGTACGACATTTAATACTGACAGTATAAATATTACATACTACAACGAACAGTACAACGAGTAAACGGTACATTAAGAAATAAGAGATACGGCAAACTTTTAAGAATGACGATTAATAACCCATGCTACAAACAGTAACATGTAGATGATTGGGAGTGTCAACATCCCAGGTCCACATTTTTCAGGGCTATGCAGACAGAAGAAAGACATGATTACCACCACGACGGTGATGATCATAAGAAAACACGTCTCTATCCGCTTTGTCATTTTTGTCGGGGGAAGAAGAGAGAATGAATATGAAGTAGAAATTTGAGAGATGAGTTAGAATTTGATGTGAGATTTTATGGAAAAAATGAGAGGTATTTATAGAATGAAAAGAAGGATAGAGACGTTGGGGAATGAAGTGATTCCGTACAAAAGGAAAATTTAAGTGGAAGTGAGATTTGAAAGAAAGTGTATGATAGTGTTGGAAAAAAGAGAGATGTATAGAATAAAGTTAGGATTTGATTTTGAAAGAAGAGATTTGAAAAGAAAGGAAAAGATTTTGAAAATAATGGAATATAGTACAAAAATTAGTGGGAAACAAATAATTTACTTGTTACCAGTACAGTCTGAATCCCCGGACTATGCGCCAAAAGATTTAACTCTGTACCAATTGCGTCAGTACTATTTATCTGTAAATAAATATCAAATAAATAGCGTGTGTGAAGTAATAAACAGTAATTGGCGTTTGCGTAAGAATAAATTCAACAGCGAGCCAAAATACCGTATAAGAAAAATTCTAAAAACCAAGTATTCATAAATCAGGATATGAAAATCCAAGATTATATGAAACTCTTAATTTTTAGATTGAAGTTTTCTTGAAAAAAGATGCGGGCAAATTTTGGGGTATAACATAATGCTAAAAGTTTTGCATGATTATGTCGGAGACATTATGGGCTATGTGGTGGTTTAAATTGCTACAACAACCAACAATTAAGTCTTGTCCCAATAAGTGAGTTCGATTACATGAATCAACTTTCGCCATAATGTTCTATCCAGAACCATGCTTTAGTTGATCCATGTCATAGAGTTTCGACAAAACTGTACGTTAACTGTTGACTGAATAACACAACCCTCCTCTTCTTTCCGAGCCTCAGGATAGCAAAAAGCTAACCTAGACGGTTTAAATTGCTATTATTTGCAAAACAAAATTGTCATTTGTAACAAAGTCAATTAGGCGGTTAAAAGAGACACAATAATCCTTTTTAAACCGCCCCAGTCCAGCTTTATTTAGGGTAACTGACTTCCACAATCAAAACCCACCCAAGTTCAAAGGAGAAGATCCTAGGCTGGAGAAGGCTGGCTTATAGTTGCAAGAGATGGAAAAGATATTTATGGAAATCAACTCTCTGTTAGGATGAAAGATGAACTATGCTACTATCTTTGCTTGGAGATACTAAGTATTGGTGGATAACTACGAGATAGAAGATGGAAGCTTCTCATGAGGGCAACATGGAACCATTCATATTGAATCTTAACCAACTTGATTCTTTGGAAACTTATTAAAATTTTCACAACAAAAATAAATATAAAATAATAAACTAGCTGGCTCTCCTATTTTACACATGCAAGTAGCATGATAATAAATAACCTATTTTTTAGTCTTTGTTAAATCAAATAAATAATAAGAAAATACGATATAATTAATATTTCAAGCGTTTAATTCCACGGTTGAACTCATGGTGGAACTGATTCAAAGATTCATGGTTGTTTAAAGAAGGGGGATGAATATGTACAACAAAATGACAGTGAATACAAGAAATATAAAAATAATATCTTACTGAGTCAGAAAAATAACTCTTATAAAAGTAACACGTTATGTATGAATATAGATCGACTAAGATAGAAAGTGACAACATTAATATACCCAATCAATTAAATTTTTGGTTATTATTTTTAACCTGACTTTCTTTTCCACAACCTATTAGTATTTAATTTGGTGGCGGTATATTTGTAAGTTTTTTCATGCGAATATATATATATATATATATATATATATATATATATATATATATATATATATATATATATATATATATATATATATATATATATATATATATATATATATATATATATATATATATATGCACTGACTATTGGTTTAAGCAGATGATAGAGTTTTTAAAGCAATGAAAGAAAGTACATGAGTTTATTCCTAACCTACTTAGAAATCATTTTCAGGCCTAAAAATTAATTTCTCCTTCATTCACAGTTTTAAAACACCGTTAAAAATGATTTCATCATAGACTGTCCAAATAGACCACACAAATGTGATAGATCATAGCAAAACTATGCATAGACTATCCCTTAAGAGGAAAAATTAAAATAGAAATCTACCTCTTTTGTATGATTTCAGTTCCACTTATCTTTATTCTAAGATAAAGCAACACCTTGAAGTAGAGAGGGAAGATTATATATGAGATCTGCTACCTTGACACTTAATATGCTTACACTGTATCTACACCGTAGGATTTCCAAAGCATTTAACATTGATAGCAAATCCAAAGCTGAAAGAAAATTATTTTAAAAAGTAAATGTACATGTAATCGTATATACATATGGTGTTGTTGTAATTTGTGGTGTCATTCTAGCATTACACATTATATATAACAAGTATCTCACGATGAAAGAATGACTTCTTCCACTAGAGATTCCAAACAAAATATTTGTTTTTCACTAGGTCAATCTCTCCCACTAACCCATCGAATTGAGTAGACTTAGAAAACATACCATATAACTTATCTTTAAGGGAGTGTGTTCTAATCATGGATCCTTTCAAAAAAAAGTTTAAAGGCCTGATCCCACGAGGATACCACTATCAAACCAATAAGGAGGGACATCCTCGTTGGATCCAAGAAGAGATACACGTTTCCACCAAGAAGAAACAGGTTGAAAATCTGATATCCTCCCCGTTCCCCCAGAGAGAGGAAACAACTAAAGTACCATTCCTAACAACAAGAATATCACACTAAAGACCTGAAGCACTTGTAAAGAACCTCCAATTCCATTTTGTTAAAAGATATCAATTAACCAGTTGAAGTCTAAATCTCCTGAGACAGAGGTTAGGCTTCCAAGGGCTCGTCCTCTGGAGGAGGATCCGCCTGAGACTGGAGTTGTAGATGGTGAACATTGTTCTGAAGCATGTCATTTTGCTGGTGCAACTCATCAATCATAGTCAGCATCTGTGCCATGTCTTGGGGAGTATCCTCAAACATTGTTCCTGGTTTGTTGAGTGTGGCCTGGGATAATTTCACCGCGCCCCACGGTGGGCGCCAATGTTTTGGTGTAAAACTTAATTCAAGTGGAGCTTGCTTTTAGGGATAAGGGAAGTTATGGAGCACGATGATGTTGTGATTGACTTAGAGGATTTGGAAGCATTGTAGTATACACTTTTCTCCAAGAATGAGTGTCTTGCTTATCCCTTTGGTGGGAGCCCCTTTTATAGGCTTGATTTAGTCCCTAGAACCTCATTAAAGAGGTGTCTTTTAGGCTTTTATCGTTACAGACATTTACTACGTCTTTAATGTAGAATCATGAATGATGCATTGAATCATCAGTTACAGTCGGCTTTGTATATAACAGCTAGACGTTATTTCCCGATTGTTCCATGACCTTTCAATTGCCCTTGGTACGCGGCCTAGGCTGGTGCTCGACGATACCTTAGTTGCTGGCTAGGGTACTCGAGCTACATGGTAGACAGTCCTTGACTAAGGTACTCGACCTATACATGGTAGACAATCCTCAACTTGGATACTTTCTGGACTGTTACATATATATATATATATATATATATATATATATATATATATATATATATATATATATATATATATATATATATATACACATACGCGTATGCTCTTAGTAAGCAAATATATCTAATAAGAAAATGTTTAAAAATAATACGTATATTTTTTTAGCTTACATTTATCTATTCATGAAATACTATCATTTAAATTTTTAACTAAATACAAATTTCTATGTTTTATTTAAAGTTAGAAAATTTAATTTTCAGTATAAAATATTACAAGGAAAAATAGTTTTCTTATTTCCATATTTTTATTTTTACGAAAATAGATGAGTAACGTAAAAAAAATTAAAATAATTATCTATTATTTTTTATAAATAATTTTAAAAATGCCGCTTAAATGTTTTAAAAACATACCCATTATTACGATTCTCATTCATAGTTTTCCAAATTTTATTTTTAAGAATAAATTTTTAATCCATGAACACAATGTCCAATAAAAATACCACTTTTTTCATGTAAACCTTATTTTGTACTCAGTCGCTTTCCCTTACAAAGGCAATATTGTTTACATTTTCCTTTCCTATAAATATTTTATCAAATTGTTGAATAAATGTTTGATCAAATCAACAGGTTCGGGGAGAACCATGACTTTGTAAACTTCAATTTGAAATATAAAATGGCAACAAAAAGTTGGGTTGCATCATCTAGTAAAATATCTAATAAAAATGTTGAGCCACTTTGTCAAGAAACTTTAAAAAGTCTACGATATTGAAAGCCATAATACTATATAAAGAGGTACAATTCATATACTTTAAGCAATCATAAACAACAAATCTTCTAAATAGCAAATAAAAGATATACAAGGCTGCTTACTAAGAGAGAACATGGAAAACTCAATTGAGGCGAGGCAATGGCCTCGACTCATATTTGCAATAGCATTTTGCATAATTGCTTTTACTACTTTTGCTATTGCTGATGATGATAAGCCTTACTATGGAGGTCAATATCCATACAACAACTATCCCCAACCATCCTACACTTACAAATCACCTCCATATAATAACTATCAATCTCCACCCCCATATGCTTACAAATCACCTCCATATAATTATCAATCTCCTCCTCCATATGATAATAAATTTCCTCCATTTAAATCACCACCATCTCCTTACGTAGAAAAATTCCCTCCATATTATTATAAATCTCCACCTCTACCATCACCATCACCACCACCTCCTTATGTTTACAGTTCACCTCCACCTCCACCATATGTTTACAAGTCACCACCTCCTCCTCCATATATCTACAAATCTCCACCTCCACCACCATATGTTTATAATAGTCCACCACCACCACCATATGTGTACAAGTCACCACCTCCTCCACCTTATGTATACCCATCACCTCCATATGTTTACAAGTCTCCACCTCCTCCTTCACCTTCTCCTCCACCACCATATGTCTATAAATCACCTCCACCTCCATCCCCTTCACCTCCACCTCCATATGTCTACAAGTCACCACCTCCACCTTCTCCATCACCGCCACCACCATATGTTTACGAGTCTCCACCTCCACCATATGTCTACAAGTCTCCACCACCACCTCCATACGTTTATAAGTCACCTCCACCACCTTCACCTTCACCACCTCCTCCATACTACTATAAATCTCCACCCCCACCATCCCCATCACCTCCTCCACCTTATGTTTATAAGTCACCACCTCCACCATCACCTTCACCACCTCCTCCATATGTCTACAAGTCACCACCACCTCCATCTCCTTCACCACCCCCTCCATACGTCTACAAGTCTCCACCCCCACCATCTCCTTCACCACCACCACCGTATATTTATGAGTCTCCACCTTCACCATATGTCTACAAATCCCCTCCTCCACCTCCCTATGTTTATAGCTCTCCTCCAAAACCTTACATTTATTCATCACCACCTCCATCTTATCCTTCACCAACTCCTTACATTTATAAGTCTCCTCCCACACCATATAATTCATATCCATATAGTTCACCTCCTCCTCCCTTGTATTAAGCTTAATATGTATTTTGATTTTCTTCAATAATTTTACTATAATCAAGTGTGGTTTGTAATAAAGTCTTCATTGTAATAAAGATCTAAATTCTAATAAAAGATGTATTTTGAGCTCTACGTTGTATCATTATGAATTAGTATTAATTTTACAGTTTGATTTACTTATTTATTTTTGTCAAATTTCGTATAATGTAATTTATAGTTTTGGATATCTTAACATAAAATATTTGTATAATTAATATGACAGATTAATCATATAAAAACACCTAAAGGTCCATTCAAAACAATTAGAATTACTCGCTCCTTATTCACTCTAATAGAGAATCACATCATTTATGATACAAACAAGATCCATTCCTTTGACTTTGCGAAGAATTTTTCCACGACAATACATTTTAATGTTAGAAGTTGATTAGAATTTGGTAGAACTTGCAAGAGATAAGCGCTAGTTTGAACGATTTTGTGAAGTGTAAATTTAAAAATGGGAGATAACACACCTCTCATGAACATCAAATGTGTTGTCGTCATCTGTCCGACCTGGTGGGATTTGAGCTTGGGTGATACATTAATTTTTTATCTCAGGAAAAAAATAATTTAACATAACGTTTTCAGTAAATACGTTGTTCTTGTCCATTTTATTAACTACGCAATTGTTTTATGTGCTTCTGACTAAGCCTTCATCTGATTCGGCTGAGTTAATCCATAATCATGCGGTTTTCTCTCACGAATTTGATTTTTATGAAACTGATTCATTTTTTTTTTTACAGAAAATAAATGATATTCATTCATTCAAATCGATAGAGTACATCGTTGCAATACAAATTCAAAATCGCCAAAAACAAAAAGGATGAATCTGCGAACAAATCCACAACATCCATGTTAATAGCATAAAACGGCAAATTGCATATGCCTACAAATATTAATGTATTGACTGTATTGAGATGTCCGAAATATTCATGCTTCCGGATCTGTAGCGTTGACGGCACCAAAGTCATTGATTGAATCTGCACTAGATCGAAACTAATCTTTCAACCTGAAACAAATGAACACCGCACAAAAACGGAAAAACAAAATACCCGCACAAAGACGAGAAATCAAAATACACCACAGAAATATGGGAAATCAAAACAAACGATGACCCACGAAATCACAAAAAAGACAAAAAGAAAAGGTGTGAAAATCACTTATTTAAGTAATAGATAAACAAAAACGATTTGGAGGGGTGATTTTGGATCAAAATTGATCCTAAATCACCCCCTCTTTGAGAGAGGAAGGAAAAAGAAGAAAAGTTGTTTTAAAAACTGGTAAAATGTTCCCAATATTCTCTCCTTTTTCGATTTCAGAATTCAAGTATAAATAAAAAGTCTCCACACCTCATTATTTTCACTCAGATTTTTATCAAACTGAAATCTCTCTCATCTCACTCTAATATGCAATATTTAAATATGTTTGCTTTCTTTGTCTTATTTTTTAGTGCCCTCAATGTACCATATACGATTTTGGATACATACCAAATTTGAATGATCTTCGTATTATAAAGGGTGTAATTCTTGATCGGTTATCTACAGATCAGTAAAAGTTGTAACAATTTGAATTTGATTGTTTCATCCTTGGGACATCGTGGTTGTTCGTCTGTTTTGCACAATTTTCAACCTAGTAATTTCTTGAGTGAAATATTTTTCAAAATTCATTTTTAAATAGAAAAAACAATTTAAGACATTTTCAACTGCCATAATAATTTTAAAACGTTTTCAACTATGATAACTGACAAGGAAAATATTGTTACTTCTGTTGTCTCTATCAAACCGTTCAAGTTCAAGGAAATTTATTTAAATGTTGACAATATAAAAGGTTATTTTGTAACACCCTAAAAACCTCGCGCTTATTATTATAAGGCAAAATATTCATTTTGTCCCTTAACTATACCTTTGGGTTGAAATTGATCCCTTAATTTTCTTCGTGTCACCTTGGTTCCTTAACTTTCAAAATATTTCATTTTAGTCCTTTTTGTCTAATTAGTGACATGACAACTTTGAAATCAATCGCTAAATCCGTCTCTAGTTTGACAAAAAGGACTAAAATGAAACTTTTTAGAAGTTAAGGGACCAAGGTGACACGAAAAAAATTAAGGGCCCAAATATGAATCTAAGGGTATAATTAAGGGACCAAAATGGATATTTTTCCTTATTACAAAATAAAGCATGCCAATAATACATATACACATTTAGGAAGTCACTCGACATCAAACTCAATTTCTCTGTAACACATGATTTAATAAACAAGACATTCAACACATGTCATCGCATTCTCACTTTCACTTAGGGTATCATCGCAACGGAATCATAAAGATAAACATGCTTTTCAAACTCATATAAGTCTTATATAAAATTCTTTATTAAAACTCAACAAATACGGTAAAAATCTCCTCATAGCAGCATAGTAAGCATCAAACACGAGAGCATAATATTTCACTCTCTAATCAACATAAACAAAATAAAATAGCATCGTTCGCCCTGTCCAGTGTTACAGATCAGAGCAACGTAATTCTTATAATGCAAAACAAAAAAGAACAACTCTTCGTCATCCTTCTGCTCTAAGCAGCTACTTAGTTGCCTGCTTATCTGTACTCCAAAGGGGAGAGCTTACCACAACAACAACAAAGGGATGGGAAATCACATTAATAAAGTAAGTGATACATACTTCAAGGTAGAGTATCAACACATACATAATCTACAGACCATCGCATACAATATTGCATAATACATTCTCACACCCAATCTCAATAATCACACACAAACTGATATTATGCATACAACTCATTTAAGTAATAAAACTCAACTATGCAACTCGATACATATGCATGTGGTATTAACTCAATATTTGGTTCTCTTAAGAAGCAGGTCCCTTTTCTGAACCCATGAGCCCCCTCTCTCTATTTAAGACAAGTCACTAGTCCCCTCGCTGAACTAGCAAACATGCCTCCAGACACACTCAAATGATATATGAATACTACATATTATTATCAATGCGCTAAGACCCCTCTCCGATCCTAACATAATGCATGGAAAACTCTTGTAATCCACTCTCCGAATTACCTCATAGCAACAATTCATATATGCACAACACAACATAATTCACAACAATTCAATCATAAAATAACTCTGCTCAATCAACCCATATTCTCATACATGACATCACACGACAATTACAATTCACACATTCAATGTATCATAATATTACTACAACTCATAAACCGCTCTCAATACCACATCAAGACTCGTATGAATCAACATTTACTCGATTAAATAATTTTAAATTATTATTTTTCATCATCTCAACCCCAACAGTTGTAAAACAAGAATTTAAAAGTCAAATAATCAAAATCTGCATTTATACTCTGGGCTGAGCACGACTTGAAGCATCAACAGGAAAAAAACAATAACTTTTATATTGGGCACGGTGTTGCGGCTTAACGAAGTTGCGACACAATAGCGTTGAGCACTGTAACACCCTGATTTTATTTATTAGTAATTTTATTAGTTATTGGTTTTTATTAATTATTATGTGACATGGTGATTAATTTAATTGTGTATTTTGTGAACATATGTGTTATATATGTGTCGGGTTATTGGGTGTGAAAAGGATAAAATGAGCAATTGGGCCTAGTAGTGTGTTAGAAAGAGAAAATGTGGGGGTAAGAGTTAGTAAGCCCATTAAAAGAATTAAGTTGGTAAGGGTTTAACTAAAACAAGAAAATAGAAAGTTAGAGAGAAGTGAAGGAAAAAGAGGAAAAGAGGAGAAAGAAGAGAAAAGGAGAAGAGGCAACCCTAGAGGAAGATTTTATCTAAGGTAAGGATGAGTTTTTCATATGATTATGGGTTATATAATGTATGTGATGGGTAGTAACATGTGTAGGATTTGAGGATTTTCAATTTCTAGTTTTTGACATGTAAGGTTTTGATTTGAATAAATGAAATTGATGATTTAATCATGTTTTGATGTTATTAATTGATGCTATATGATGAATACATGTTAGAATGCTTTTATTTCATGAAATTTGGCTATTTGGATGGGTTTTATGGTGAAAATCGTGTGAAATAGAATCTGTCCGAAGTAGAATTTTTTTGGTTTTTCATTAGCGCACTTAGCCCGATGGGGGCGCTTAGCACGGTCTAGCATGAAAAGTTTTATATTTTTATGTACTGAACTATATCATGTATGCTATTGATTTATCATGAATTGTCATAAATTTTTTTGAATTTCTGAATATGTTTGGATGACTTTTGAGGCAATTCGTATGAACATAATACTTGAATTTTAGGTATATGTATGTTGTGAATTGCAATTGATTGGAATTATCATTGTTGAGCATTTCTTGCTACATGTTAATTATGATGTGTTGAATTGTTGAGTGCTATGAAAGTGTTTTCATGTGTGATTGATAACATGATATATGTATGTTTATGCAAATGTGAGGTGATTCATATGTGATGAATGATTTGATATATGCTTGTATAATTAAGATTTGGAGATGGTCTAAATTGCATATAATTGTTGGTATTTGCACATGCATTCATTCGGTGGGAAAGAGGCGATGTTCGTTAGTTTCGTGGAAACTAGTGACTTTTTCCAAACCTTAGAGATGGGTTTGAAGCTTAAAGGATAGGCTTATTTTGGTGGTTATCTGTCCGAGGGATGGACATGGTGATATCGCTAAGGATAACAACTGGTACCACATGCATATTGCATTGAGTCGCATTGGAGTCATGTGTCGAAGTGAAATGTTATTTTGGTGTGCTTATGTGACATTTGTGTGAATGGTACTTTAGTGATAATTGTGATTGATTATTTTGTTATATTTAATCATTGAGCTATGTTGTATATGTAAACATGCGAACTATGTGAAAAAGTATTGAATACTTGTATGTATGAAAAGTGATGAATTATATGAATATATGTTGTTATGAATTGCTAATTACTATATATTTCTATAATGATATGAATTCTCACCCTTCTGTTGAAATGATGTTTTGTACAACATCGCTCAGGTACCGAAGAGTAGAGGTGCTTGCTTGCAAGAATTTAGCCGTGGAGCTATTCCTTTGTTTATCGTGTTTCTAGGTAATGGGTCATGCTCTGGTTATGTAACACGGGGAAAGGTTTGATTCATGTTGTTTTTGGAGATGTTTGATATACTCTCTTTATATTTTGGTGTATTTGAGATTATGTGACATTTGGCCTTGGTGCCTAATGCTTTTATGCATGACTATCTATTATGAGATTATATAATTGGTATCATTTGAACTGATTAATTATTCCGCTGTGATGTGTATATGAAACGTGAATTTGAATTCGTGTTATGAACATGACCAAGTCCATTTTTGTTTAGTATTTATGTTGGTTTGAAATACATGTGACGCCCTCTTTTGATGTGCATGCTATTTTACTCTGATTAAGTAATATATATTTGTCGTGGGGTTTGGAGGGTGTTACATTAGTGGTATCAGAGCATGGTCGACTAGTTTTGGCCAGGTTATTAACATGTTTATTTTCCTTTTGTATTTGATTTTTGTTTGTGACATAATCGGTATTTTTTGTTTGATGTAGCTTGTTGGTTGTTTAGACGATGGTTGCAGGAAGGAATGATGATGTTATTGTCGAGGCATTGACGATGTTGGCTGGTTCTATTGGGCAAATTTTGAATGTGAATGCTGGTAACGTAGAGGATGATGAGTTCCTTGATTTGGGGAATTTCTGAAGGAACAATCCACCTATCTTTGAGGGAGAGCATGAACCTAAATAAACACAAGCATGGCTGAAGGCGATTAAGAAGATCTTTCAGGTTATGAGTAAAATCCTAGCAAACATCAGGTAAGACATGTGAGCAGGCATCACAGATAGGCATGTGAACGAACAAGCAACTTCACAAAGATCCTAGCAAACATCAGGTAAGACATGTGAACAGGCATCACAGATAGGCATGTGAACATGTGAACAGGTATCACGAATAAGCATGTGGACATGTGAACAGGTATCATGAATAATCACGGCAGGCATCACAGATAAGCAAGACATACATATAAAAGGAATACATGCATGACAAACATGTAACAGGAATACATGTGGAGTGTGTGAACAGGAATCACAAATAGGTAGACATATACGTAATGTAACACCCTATTCCCCATCGCTATTTTAATTAATGAAATAATTCAAATTAATTCAAAAATTCAATACAACACATCAAGAATAGGATGCTACTTCGTCAACATTATCGTTATAATCCTTCGAAAACATTCAACTTCTTATTATTACAGCGGAAAGTAAAACATAACAAGTCATCAACATCTTTAATCATCAAAACTCCAACAATTATTCAAATAAAAGAGAGTCATATTGCTCTCAAAATACTCAACATAAACAACAATTTAAAAATCAGAAACAATCAGACGTTTATCCCTCCCCGGTGTTACGTATGAGAGCTTAACACCGACTCGACACGACGTCTAACCTCGCCTAGCATTGATCACCTGCATGTTACCCACATAGAGTTAACATTCAAACAGAAGGGGTGAGATATCACAACAATCTAATAAGTTATATAATATAATTGTAACTATGCAACAGATATCTCATAAATATAAGTCAAGAATCATACGTCAACAAGTTATATCATACTCATTAATATTCATACACAACACATACACAAGTGTATTCAGTCATTATGCAACAACACCTTCGTGTTATGACACTGACTCGACTCTAATGCATGTGGTGCCAATCAGGACATAAGCCCTCTACAAAAATGCTAATGCTGGGCAATACAAGGCATAAGCCTTCAACAAACAGGGCATAAGCCCTCAACAAAGTGCCAATCAGGCCAACACAAGGCATAAGCCTTCACTGAATGAATGCATGTAACTCTAACAATGCAACAACAGAATATGTCATTCTCAGAGCATAAGCTCTCTACAAAGTGCCAGTCCGGCCAACAACAACAATCATTATGGATTACAAATCAATATCAT
This sequence comes from Vicia villosa, assembly GCF_029867415.1. NCBI lineage: Eukaryota > Viridiplantae > Streptophyta > Magnoliopsida > Fabales > Fabaceae > Vicia > Vicia villosa. Next base: position 29,953 of record NW_026706403.1, read on the forward strand.
AATGCAACAAAAATCATTCCCCGTTTACACACATCAGTCAACAAAATCAACATCAAATACTCATTTCGGTATTCTTAAATATCAATGTATAACGAATATTGAACTACACATTTTTAGAATCTTCCTCAAAAGGTCCTTAACTCAGTTCCATTAGTTAGGAAATATTTTTAGCTTCACTACGGTCGAAACGACACCTAAATCGGGCTTACGGATCAAAAGTTATGATTCTTAGAAAAATTAAGTTTCCTGAAAATTGTCAGGTGTAACGGGTTACAACAAGGCTGTTACCCGGTTACACATCACCTTCAATGCATTCTCTATTTGTTACGTTCAGCTATAATCGGTTACAGCAGGGCTGTTACCCGGTTACAACACCTAAAAATGCCCAAATTTGCCTATTTTACAACGCTATAACGGGTTACAGCAGGGCTGCTACCCGGTTACAGCGTAACCAGAACCAAAAACATCAGTTTTGACAGCTTCTCCCTTACCCAATTCATTTTAACTCTTAGCTACTCTACATAATAGTTAAATACTCATTTTACAGGTTCACTAACAGTGTTCTACGATCAGTCCATTACACACAACAAATTCATCACATCAATACACAAATTCAATCACAATTGATTAATCTATTAAGAACAATTCCCACCAAAAACCTAACTTATGATTATTCTCACATACCCACAATTATACCACCCATTAGAAGGTTGGAACCCCACCCTTATCTTAGTCTTCTTGAATAAGCTTCAACCTTAGCTATGGGAATTCTTCCTCTCCAGAGCCCTGGCCTCCTCTTCTCTCCTTTCTCTGATTTCACGATAGATTCAACAATTGTCATTCCCTCTTCCTTATTTTCCCAATGTTAACCCTTAGACCTCTAATATGATAATCACATCTTACCCTTCCTTATTTTTATTAATTATTTAATTGCTAAATCTATTATTAATACTATTAAAATAACAATAATACTAATAATCCCAAAAATACAAATATAACTATATTTCTACCTCTATCATTAATCTCGCGTCAGAACTACCTCATTCTAGGGTCTTCTACCCTACGTCTCACATCACAACACACATAACATACCACATCCCTTATTTTTAAATATAAAAATAAATATGATAAAAATCGGGCGTTACAACTCTCCCCCACTTAAAAGATTTTCGTCATCGAAAATTCACGCGATACTAACCACTCCAGATACGACTCTCGCATCCTTCTTCCCAACTCCCTCGTCATGCTTGGCATCATAACAAAATATCACTAACCAACATAATGAGAACACAACCTGATTTGACCAAAAGCACATGTTAATCGTTCAACCTCTTAGCGACATAACGGTTAACAAATATAGTAACCACTTAGTAATATTTCAACGTAACGACATTTCAAAGTAACAATAACAACACTCATAGATTCATCTTCTGCTAGTTAGGTGTGTTCTCCACAACTTAATAATCATCAACATAGCACGTTCATACTTGGACATGCAACATCATTAATAAATCATCACAACAACCTCATCAACAAACAAAAGCACATACAAAATGGTACTCCCATATCTATGTGTGTCAATCATTAACAAAACAACAACAACAACATTCATAACGTCACATCATCTTCGTACTGACATCAACGTAACAACACAACCAAAATTCTTCATTATTTATAGTTCTAATCATTATTTTCGGTAATCAACAACCAAATAGCAATAACATCACGACAGTGGTAACAAATCATTATAACATCACGTAGCATCGATTCAACATCAACATGTATTATGCAATTGCAACAATTCACACAAACTTATTTAAAGTCAGATATCATACCATACATCCTTACAATAACACAACAGCGTGATATCAACAATCCACCAGCTGAACATGCGAATTAATACATCTATTGACATAAAAGCAACACAGATAATATCTAACCCTTTCGCTTATCACTACCATCCTGGAATGTCCAATGGTTTGTATCAGTCATACAGGCTTCTAACGTTAATCCTTGACACCTAACAAGTAACACAACATAACAATTGCGCCACTTCACGTATCAGCTGCGCCAATTTGAGCATCCACCTCAGATCAATGTCCTCAAGAATCACAAATAGAATCATGTGAATTGGAATCACAATTAGATAACATACACGTAACAGGCATACACGCATGGAAAACATGTAACAGGAATAAATGTCAGATATGTGAACAGGAATCACAATCATATAACATACATGTAAAAGGCATACACGCATGGAAAACATGTAACATGAATACATGTGCAGTGTGTGAACAGGAAACACAAATAAAAGGCGAACAGGAATCACAAATATAACAGGCCAACATGAATCGCAAACATAACATATGAATAGGAATTACAATCATAACAGGCGAACAAGAATTGCAAACATAATATATGAACATGAATCACAATCAAGTAAGCATCCAATCGAGCATCGCTCGTCAAGCAAACAATAAACCATGTTCGGGGAACCAAGGTAGTGACCTGGTGATAGAGGGGTGTTTTAGCCAAAGGAATATCAACCGAGGCAAACAAGAAAAAGAAAGTAAAAAAGGGGAGCTTTATCCAAGGGAAATAGCATCCGAGGCAAACAAGTTATCATGGTAGGAAAGGGGATCAGTCGCCTGTGCATGCGTATACAAAGCATCAGTGTCGTTCGTTGCGAGCTAGACAATGTATGGGGATCCGACTGCAAGATCCTTTTTCACTTGACGGACTCGATAACAAGATTGGGGGACGCTTTCAAAAGCCACAACGTGAAACGAATGGGGATCGATTACGAACCCTTCCTACTTGCCTACCAAAGAGAACTTAACGATGTTGCCTTCGAGGAGGTCTTACAGCATCATTGACTCTTGAAAGCACAAAAGTAAATATACAAAAACAGAGCTTCCTTTGAGGAATTCCAGTAAGCCTGGCAAGTGGCAAGGACTCCCAATCCTACTTCTCATGGAATCAAAAGGAAAAAATACAAAAATAGGTAAAAAAGATGAGAAACTACATAACGAGTAGCAATTCGTAGTAAGAAAGCAAACAAGCAAAGAAACCCAGAGAACTTTGCGTAAGCTAGCATCAAGAAACAAACAAAGTAAGATATGTGGTAGACGGCATAAGCATCAAGCATCATCAGCGTGAAAATAAATCACGATTCAGAATGTGCGTCGAACACATCTGAACAATACACCTGCAAGAAAGTCTCAATCCAGACAAAGCAACAAACAATGTATGTATACAAGTCTCAAAGAGTGAGGCAAGGAAAAATCGCATCGGAAGCGAAGTGGTGTCGCACAAATAAAGTGGAACACCAAGCGAATAACCATCACCGAAAATCCTCTTGAAATTCATTGCACAAGCTAGCAAACAAGTTAGTAATAACAAGCAAATGCAACCGAAAGTTGCGCATTCAATTCACAACACTAGTCAAGGCATAAATATCCATAAATGCAATCCGAGCAAGCAATGGAACCATAACTTTTAAAACCGAGCATCCATGAAATTATCACTTGAAACACACATGAAACCAAACCAGAAACAAGCAAACTCAAGCACAATGATCCACAATAAGCAAGTAACCATAAGCATGCATCAAATGAAAGTCAAAATCAAAGTACACACCAAAATGAGACAAATTAGCATAAAAATAAAAATAGCTGTGCGGAAAAGTTAGAACGGAATCAAACGAAAAATTGAATGGTAGTCTACAAACGTGCCAACCGATTCAAAAATATAAACTGCTCGAATTAATTCGAAGCGGGAGTATGATTTCCGATTCCGGGGCTGTAGCACAACGCTAAAAAGAATGTCTCGGAAACTTATGAAAATCACATGGTTGCTTGCAAACGTACCAACGGACTCAAAAAAGTATAGGGTTTGGCCAAATTCTAAGCAGAAGTGCCATTTCCGATACCGGGCAGAACTAAAACAAGTGAAAATATTGGTCCGAAAATGCACAAAAACCACACAGATTTCACTAAAAAAGCTTATCGGTTCAAGCTATGTCATTACCAAATGCAAACACTATTAATTCCCAATTAAACCACAACAACAGAAATAGCTTCATGAATCACAAGCAAATTCAACATCCGCAATTTATATGAACAATAAAGTTATTGGAAATTGGATCAAGTATCCACAATATTCAACAAGCAAGATTTGGTTCATGAAAAAAAATTAGTAACAAATATCCTTCATACGATTAACCCACCGATACCGAATATGAACACAAATCAACAATCATGAACAAGATTCTCAAAAATGGGATCAAGCATCAACAATCATCATCAACAAATATTCAACAATTGGTATCACATCAAGATTTATCAACAACAATTCTCAACAACATCAATTTATGCTTTAAAATTTCATCTAAGCATTTTATCAAACACCTAAGATTCAATGATTATATTCAAGAATTAAACATCACAATTATCAACATATTCAATTCAAATTCACAATCAAGTATCAAATTTAACAAGATTCAAGAATTAATTGAAGAATTATTTACCTAATTACGAACCAGGGAGTTGAAACAGATAGATCTCACGAAAAGGAGAAGATTGACGGAGAGAAAATTCCGATCGGAGCTTCAGCGAAGGAACTCGGGCACGGTAGTTTCCGGCGGTCACGGTGGTGACCAGAGAGAGAGAATCTTTAAAGTTTTGATGAATTTTGTTCTTGAAGATGTTGAAGAATTTGGATGAAGTTGTTGTTGTTCTTGATGAGATTTAAAGGAAAAGGTGAGGTTGATCTTGGAGAGAAAGAGAGAGAATTGAAAAAGTGTTTGTGGGAAAAGCCAGTGAATGAGAGAAAAGTGTGGGAAAATGAATATATAGTGCTTCCAAATTTGAATTTCAAAAAGTGCGCCAAAACGCATTTTTGAGACCCGATTACGAGGAATCGTGTTTCAGTGCAAAATTCGGATTTGAGCCCAACGAAAAAATCAAAGATGACGAAATTTGTGAACTGTTGCCGCCGGAACGGACTCAGTCCGATAAACATTGAAGAAGTTATGCGCGTTTGAACGGCGAGAATCATCTGGTCATTTGAGGCGGAAAACTCAACTGGGCAGAATTTTTGTGCGCACCTCTCAAAGAATGCAATAAAACTCGATCTTTCTATTAAAATCTGAACTCGGGGTATGAAGAGAAATCATAGCTGATAAAATTCGTGAAAGAATGCCGCCAAAATGGGCCTGATTCGATAAAACTTGAGGGAGTTATGTATTTTTTAATCTTGTCGCAGAGTCCCTGAAACTCCATTTCAGTAATTAATTCTTGGTGCTTTTGCAATATTCTGGAATTCCTGGCGCAGAATTGGCCTTCGGTCCCAACATATGAAATATAGGGGACATCGAGACGGAATTTGTGTTAAAATTTCAGCCAGAGATGATAAATTGTTCAAGAGTTATGAATTTTTGATCGTCCAGGAGACAGCGGTTCGACACGTTTTTTCACTGTATACCCTCAAGTAAATTGCAAATACAGAAATCTTCTTCAAAGAAACAAATATCGACCCTAACACATGAAATGTAGTAGACCTCCAAAAGGTTCTTTTGTCATAAATATCGCTTCAAACTGACTCAACGGGCAGAAGTTACAAATTTTCGAACATCCGAAAGATAGTTGAACAGTAAGTTTGAATCTCAAGTAATTTGCACTTTTGGGTATCTTCGTCAAAGAGTTAACTTTCGTCTCGAACATGAAAGATGTAGAGAATGCAAAAAAAGTCTCAGCCTCACGGGAACTAAGCCCATATGACCTTTCTAGTCGGAAGTTGTGAATTTTTTCCCCGTCGTAAAGCTGACTTTTGATATGAACTGTCTAAAAACAGTGAAAACTCTTGATTCCTTCTATGATTCAAATCACACCAAAGTATGAGAGAACTTGAGAAAACTATGGACCGTATCTAAACTTCAAGAAACTTTAATTACTGCGGACCGTATTGACTGACAGAACAGTCATTTCTATTGTAACTTTTAAAAAATGGAACCTTGATCCCGTGATCATAGAGCCAGTAACATGTGTGTATGCATATGACCTAATGGAGGGACACACATGAATGTAAAGCTTAAGGCAGTTAGAAAAAGATAGGAGGACAAATTTTGGGGTGCAACACATGTTTGGTGGAGGATCCTCACTACTGGGAGAAGGTCCAAACATTTCGAGAACGAGAGTGAATATGAGATAATAAGGCTTGGGAAAGTTTTACCTAGGCCCCAAGGTGGACTCCAAATGTTCCTGTAAAAGACATTTGGACTACCTTCCAGAAACAAATCTGGCGAGGTCGCAATTGTATAGGTTAAACCCATAAAGTGATTGAGTTTGTTAAGAGATTCGTGCAGCACGATTTGTGTATGTGTGAGCTCAAGAGTGAATATGCCTTGCTTATCCCTTGATCGAGAGCCCTATTTATACATCTGATATGATGAACCACAACATTAATGAGGCGACCCTTGGAGTTCCTTACAAATGGCAACTATCGTAACCTCTTTCGCCCTCTATTAAGAAGTGTAACACCCTGTAATGGCCCAAGTGACCCCCTATATCCGTATCTATCCATTTTTTCCAACTGAGCTAGTACTCTCATCTTCAAGCTCATGCCAAGGTTTCCCTAATGTTGAGACCATTCACTCCTTATAGTATCTTTTGGCTCTGTTGTCCTACTGGGAAGTGAGGTTGCATTGAAGTTGCATTTCAGGCATGACAAAACTTGTCATCAAAATACTTATACACAAGTAAAAAAACACATAATACTCATAAAATAGAGCACCTAGTATGCTCCATGCTAACTAAGATAAAAATAACAAACCCTACTTAATTTGTCCTAATTATGCTTATCAAAACTGGATAAATTCAAGTATTAATGGCCTAAATATCGCACAACTAAGGAGTTATCACCGCTCTTACGACAAAATCTCTTTCGTCGCACATTAGCTCAAAAGGAAGTTTGTAATTACGAGAAAAGATTACGGGAGCGGTGACCAACTTGTCTTTAATCACAGAAAAAGAATTTAAACAAGTATTACAAAACCAAAAATCATTCTCTTTCACAAGGAGATTGTGTAAGGGTTTTGCAATCTTAGGGAAGGCTTTTATAAAAATTAGATAGAATTTCGGGTGTCCCAAAAAATGTCTCACTCCTTTTACATTAACAGACGTTGATGATTTTTTTGTCACTTCTATCTTTGCTTGATCAACCTGAATTTTATGTCCCAAATAATTCATTTAGTTACCATAGAATGACATTGTTCCCAGTTTAAAACAAGGTTTATTTCGATACATCTCTTTAGATCAACATTTAGTTTATCTAGACAATCATCAAATGTATTACCAAAAACCAAAAAAAAAATTATATATAAATACCTCAATTGAGCTTTCAATCATATCAGCAAAAATAAAAAACATGCACATTTGAAAAGTGGTTGGGGAGTTACGTAGACCAAAAGGCATCCTCCAATAACCAAAAACATTGAATGGGCATGTGAAAACAGTCTTTCTTTATCTGTGGGATCCATAACAATTTGGTTATAACCTTAATACCCATCAAAGAAACAAAAGTATGATTGTTCTACTAATCTCTCAAACATCTGATCCATGAATGGTTGAGGAAAATGATATTTTTTTGTTTCTTGATTTAGCCTCCTATAATCAATGCATATTTTCCACTCAGTAACTTTACGAGTTGGGATCAACTTGTTCTTCTCATTTTGTATGATTGTTATTCCTACCTTATTTGGGACCACATGAATAAGACTAACCTAAGAGCTGTTAGAGATAGGATAACTCATACTTGCTTCCATTAGCTTAAACACTTCTTTATTCACTACATCTTTGATTGTAGGGTTAATAACTTGTTGAGGTTGAACCACCAGTTTGAATTCTTCATCAAGTTTGATTTTATGCATGCAATAAGTTGGATTTATTCCCTTTAAATCAGTAACATTCCATCTAACGGCTTCTTTATTTTCTCTCAAGATTTTCATGAGCTTTTCTTATTCTAATTCAGATAGGGAACCACTAATTGTTGTTGGTTGTGCTGGTTGATTTCCCAAGAAAACATACTTCAAATGTGATGGAATCTCTTTTAGTTCACGAGAGTTAGACTTTACAATTTAATTCGGATCTATACTCTTTTGCTCAATTCCATCTAATTCTTCACATTTTCTTGATGTCTTCTCTACTTGAGATGCATCTAACTGCTGCAAACACTCTGCCACTTCATGAGCTTGTCCTTCTTCAATTGCATCAATGGGTTTACAATGACCCTCCCCATAGGTAATAATGATGACTTACTTTTAGATATTTCCTCAACTATTTCTTAAACTATATCAACTCTATATAATTGAGGATATCTGTTTAATGTTTCATAGTTTCAAACACATTGAAAACTCACCTTCTCATTATTGAATCATAGGATAAGTTCTCCCATATCAATGTCTATCAAAACTCAACTCGTCGCTAAAAAGGGTCTTCCAAGGAGTAAAGGTACATCGACATCTTCTACCTTGTCTAAAACTACAAAATATGCCGGAAATAGTATATCGTCTACCCTAACCAACTTTCTAAGACTTTGTATGGATAAGTGATGGACTGGTCTACTAAAGTAAGAGTCATCTGAGTTGGCTTCAGTTTACCACAATCAAGCTTCTTCATTATAGAAAGAGGCATCAAGTTGATTCGTGCCTATAAATTACAAAGTTTATTCTCGATCTTTAGCTTATCAATTATACACTGAATGGTAAGTCTCCTTTGATATTTGAGCTTTAAGGGAAGTTTCCTTTAGATGATTGTATTACACTCTTCTGTCAAAGTGATATTCTCATCATATTTTGGCTTACACTTACTATTTAGTAGATGCTTCATGAATTTAACATACATCGACACTTGCTCTAAAAATTCACAAAATGGAATGCTAACTTGGAGCTTTGTAAACATTTCCATGAACTTTTTAAATTTCCCCAATTCCACTTTTTTACTTTTTCTTCAAAATGGGATAAGGTAGCTTAAAATAATATGAGATTTCGGGTTTTGATTCATTGAAAATTTGTCTTTTAGTTCCCGTCAACGACGAGTTTCTATCAATTAGCTCGCCAAGTGTGTATCTTCTCCCACTGTTTTCCTTTTTTCTCTCACTTTTTCTCCCTCTGCTTTTTGATTTTTCTCTTTTTCAACTTCTTCATCATCTATCACTTTCCATTCCTCATCAACTTTTTCCTCAACTAGATTTTTTGTCACTTTCACTTACCTTGGTTTTCTTATCCTTAGGATTTGGCATTTCGGGTACAACACTATTTCTCAACTCAAAGCCTTACAACTCTCATTTTTCAGACTATCTTAAGTGTTTCCATTAAAACCCCGATTTACAACTCTCATTTTTCAGACTATCTTAAGTGTTTCCATTAAAACCCCGATTTGGCTAAGATGCTAATTTACTAGGTAACTGTCCAATATGTATTTCTAAGTTTTTTATGGATGCTTCAAGGTGTAAGTATCAGATATGCCTAAGAGGGGGGGGGGGGTGAATTAGGTTTTTCAAAAATAATCGGTTTTATGAGAATATCTTTACTAATTTTTTTTGGTTAAGTGTTTGAAGGCTTTTGATGGTTTTTATCTTTTTCTTGGTAATGGTAATGAAAGCGGTAAAAGCGAAAAGATAAAGAACACAACGATATATACGGGTTCCCCTCACAATCCGAGAGTACTCCAGTCCCCTTTCAAACACGAAAGAGATTTCACTATAGTTAGAATGATTGTACAAGCCTATGCCTACTATCTAACCTATAGGGTGATCAAAGGTTCTTAACACCTTTAAGATCAATCAAGACTAATGTGGATGAAGAACAATCCTCTTCAAACACACCACTTACTTCCAACAATCCTGGATAGTAAGGAAACAATATTCTTTGAATTTTTACAAGAGTTTTTGTATGAAGTTTGTAGAGCAATATCAATCTTGGATTGATATTCTTCTTCAAATAAACAATTCTCAAAATGGATATAAGTGTTCACAATGTATGCATGAAACTTTGAATGAATTTTCAATGAAAATGTGTATAGAAAGTTTCACTTGAAAAAGAGTATTTGATGAACACTTGGAAATATTGAAAGATGAAGAATATATAGTTTATGAATTGTTAATGAAGAAGGTGATTAATGATTATGAAAGATGTAGTATTTATAATGTGTTAAACACCTCTTTGAATGGTTATTTTTCCATGAAGCAATGCAATGATTAAGTGGTAAGAAAACAAATTTGTTTGAATGAAATCATGCAATGGAAAAACACACTGGTTCAGTAGGAACCGGTTCCTACCTGGGACAACCCGGTTCCTGCTGAACGTTACAGCAAAAATATTTGAAATTTGAACTGAGGAACCGGTTCCCACCTAGGGACAACCCGGTTCCTACTAGTAAAACACAGAGATGATGAAACTGAGAATGCTGGGAACCGGTTCCCCCATAGGGACAACCCGGTTCCTAAAACCTTTATTTTGAAATTTACATATGAAAAAGGTTTTAAATGAACTCTTTAAAATATGAAACTTGTAGATGATTATGATATGCATGAAAATATATTTTGTGAACAATTATATGTCAAAGTGAGTATTGCTTATACCTTTGACGTTTTAGCTCGATTCTTGAATCTTCACAATTTCTTCAAGACTTTGAAATGATGTATTCTTGCTTAATACTTGAAATTCTTTTTGCACATCCTTTATGAAAGCTTGATGTCCATATTGTCTTCATCAAAACCAATTATGCTTGAGAAGCTTGCAATTACATTCTCCCCCTTTTTGATGATGACAACCAAGTCTTGAAAATGTTTTGAAAAATAAGTTGTTTTGTGCTTTGAACATGTGTTGAATAATGCAAGGCTCCCCCTATGTTAGTGACCCCCCCTAAATCCATGATTTCTTTGATTTATGGTTATGAGTTCATTTGATGTTATGGCCTGCATTTCTCTTTTAAAAACAAAGCAACAACAAAACACATGCATATTTCTTCCCCCCCTTTGTTATTATCAAAAAGGATGGGGAAAAAGAGAGAATATATATGAAATATAACACAATTTTGAAACAACATAAACATAACACAATGTTGAAACAATATAAACATAACATAATTAAACGATACGAAACGTAGTTTTGGCGTTTACAACACAAACATAAATAATCCTAAACATCACGAAACATAAATGGAACAATGTCTAGAAAACATAAATAAAAACCAACAATAAAATAGAACATAGTAATAAAGAGCACATAATTTAATCACTTTCATTCATTTGCTCTTCATCATCATCCTCTTGTTCATCTTCTTCTTCACTTCCATCCTCTTCCTCATAATGAGCCAAGATCCGCCTTTGAGTCCTTTGAATTTCACGCATTTGTCTCCTTATAAGATTATGCTCATAGTTGTTCTCCCGCTTGTTGTCATCAATGGAGGTTTGAAGGGAGCAAAGCTTGTTGAACATCATCTCCATTGTATAGCCACCTTTGGGAGGTTGAGGAACTTGTGGCACGGTTGGCTCAAAATCAACTTTGTAGAAGAATCTACCTTCACGATCCGTAACAATTCCTGTATTTTTAAGAGCGGTAGCGGTGGTGATAGCACACTCTTGTTCATCCATATTTTTCTTCGGTTCCCTTTGGAGGAGAACACCGGTATTCCGAACAATGTGAGAAATGGCCCTTGCATATGGTAAGCCTCCTTTAAGGGAAGCCATAAGTTGCATGTGGCGCATAATTGAAAGAGCCCAATTGACTTCAATGCCACGTCTTAGAGCAACCAAGACCATCAACTCAAACTCATTGACCCTGGAATGGTTAGAATTCTTTGGAAATAAAACATAAGCAATGATAAGATGGAGCATCCTATCACTCACCGATAAACTTGAACCGAACATGTTAAACTTGGTAGCAAGTTGTTGGCGAACCGTATCTCGTTGAGTAGGTCGGCACATATCAACAAAAGTATCAATCTTACTATATGGTTGCCAATCCTCCGGAATGTTACCTTGAAGGAGCACTAAACCCTTAGATGGAATTCCTAACACTTTTCCAAATTCCTCAACATCTAAACATATTTCTTTATTTGAAACTTCAGACAACAAAGTGAAATCATCAAACTCATCGGTCATTATCTTAAGATTATGATAAAATTCTCTAACCAAATCCGGGTAATAGTCACCGTGATCAAGCACAAAATTAGCTACCCCTGCATTAGCTAATCTAGCCGAAAAATTGAAGCTGTGATTAGGAAAGTCAGGGAGATTACCGTACTTTGCCGGAAGGAGTTTCCGACTACGAATGTTGAAGGTGAGTCTCCGACTCTTGACAGTTGGATGGATCTCTTGAGGTTCTTCACTTGTCTCACCAACTTTGTTCTTCCCCTTAGCATTTCTTGTAGCTCTTGGTGGCATGGTTGAAAGTTAGGGTTTTGATTTAGGATATTTGGATTTGTAGAGTGGAAGATGATTTGAGTGAGATATGTGGAAGAGTGGAAGATTATATAGAGTTTTAAGGTAGTGGGTAATTTAATTTTGAGAGTTATGGTGAGATAATGGAGTTTTAATGTGGTTTGACAATGGAGGTGGAAGGGTTGAAGAAGATGAAGATGAATGTTGAATGAGAGTGAATGTGAATAAATGAGTGTAAATGTGTGGTGTTAAGAGATATAATATATATTGAAGTGAAATAAATGAATAAAAGAAAATAAGCAAAATAACACTAACCACACATATTACCACGTACAGCCAAACAAGATAAGAAAATCTGGAAAAATCTGCGTGGGAACCGGTTCGTCCCACATGGGAACCGGTTCCTGAGACACACAAAAACTTCGCTTCTGGTTTTTACTATGGGGAACCGGTTCCTCCCTACATGGGAACCGGTTCCTGGACAGAAAAAGTCCAAAAACTTAAATTTTATGAAATTGAAAGGATATATATCATACATAAACATCAAGACATAATATATGAACATTCATAAAGCATATTTTGACACATAAAATGTTAAAAATGTGTATCTTTGATTTATGATAATGAAGAACACATTTAAACATCACCTTCATCTAAAATTCCAAGCTCTCGTCGAATTTTATAAAACGATTCTTTTGGAAGAGGCTTGGTGAAGATATCTGCAAGTTGATTATGAGTATCTACAAAAGTGACTTCAACATCTCCTTTAAGCACATGATCGCGAAGAAAATGATGTCGAATGTCTATGTGTTTGGTTCTTGAATGCATGACCGGATTCTTTGTAATATTTATAGCACTTGTATTGTCGCATCGAAGAGGAATGCATCCGAGATCAAGTCCGTAGTCACGAAGTTGTTGCTTAAGCCAAAGAATTTGTGCACAACAACTACCCGCTGCTATGTATTCCGCTTCGGTCGTGCTAAGAGCAACACATGCTTGATTTTTACAAGCCCATGATACTAATGCATTTCCAAGAATGTGACAAGTACCAATTGTGCTTTTACGATCAGTTTTACATCCTGCATAATCCGCGTCAGAATAACCAATTAAATTGCAAACACTACCTTTAGGATACCATAAGCCAACGTTGGTTGTTCCTTTGAGATACTTCATGATCCTTTTAACCGCCATAAGATGTGATTCCTTTGGATTTGCTTGAAAGCGAGCATAAAGACAAACACTAAACATTATGTCAGGACGGCTTGCCGTCAAATACAATAAAGAACCAATCATACCTCGATACTTAGTAATATCAATTGGAGTACCGGATTCATCTTGATCAACATATGTACCAGAGCCCATTGGAGTATTCATTGCTTTACAATTGTCCATATCAAACTTCTTCAATAGTTCTTTACAATATTTGGATTGATTGATAAAGATTCCATCTTTGAGTTGCTTAATTTGTAGTCCAAGAAAGTAGTTCATCTTTCCCATCATAGACATCTCTGTTATACCCCAAAATTTGCCCGCATCTTTTTTCAAGAAAACTTCAATCTAAAAATTAAGAGTTTCATATAATCTTGGATTTTCACATCCTGATTTATGAATACTTGATTTTTAGAATTTTTTTCTTATACAGTATTTTGGCTTGCTGTTGAATTTATTCTTATGCAAACGCCAAGTACTGTTTATTGCTTCGCACACGCTATTTATTTGATATTTATTTACAGATAAATAGTACTGACGCAATTGGTACAGAGTTAAATCTTTTGCAGGCGCAGAGTCCGGAATTCAGACTGTACTGGTAAACAAGTAAATTATTACTAATTTTTGTTTCCCACTAACTTTTGTACTATATTCCATTATTTTCAAAATCTCTTTTCAAATCTCTTTTTCAAAAATCAAATCTTAACTTTATTCTACACATCTCTCTTTTTCCCAACACTATCATACACTCTCTTTCAAATCTTACTTCCACTCAAATTTTCCTTTTGTACGGAATGACTTCATTCCCCAACGTCTCTATCCCTCTTTTCATTCTATAAATACCTCTCATTTTTTCCATAAAATCTCACATCAAATTCTAAATCATTTCTCAAATTTCTACTTCATATCCATTCTCTCTTCCTCCCCGGCAAAATGGCGAAGCGGATGGAAACATGTTTTCTTATGGTCATCACCATTGCTACGGTGATCATGTCCTTCTTCTGTCTGCATAGTCCTGAAAAATGTGGACCTGCGATGGTTACACTCCCGATCATCTATTTTCTGTTGGTCATAGCATGGGTTATTAATCGTCATTCTTAAAGTTTGCCGTATCTCTTATTTTCTTAAATGTACCGTTTACTCGTCATACCGTTCATTATAGTATGTAATGTTTGTACTGTCAGTATTAAATGTTGTACTATTTGTTATATTGTTACTTAATTATTCAGATAATATTTTGTGTGTTTTCTGCCAGTCAAATATTTATGTTTCTGTGCATTAAATGATTTTTAGGGTTATTATCGGTAATTTTGCTCGCGTACAGTAAATAATAATTATTTATTATGTCTGTGTTTTTAACAAGTCATGTAAATAAACTTTCATCTTTCACATAAAACAAAAACAACAAAAAGAAAATTAACTTTGACTGTTGATTTTTCACTCTAGCTGTTACATGCCTGAATAGTCAGTTGACAGTCAAACTGCTGACAGTACAATTCTCCGTGTTTTGTACCATCAATCAAATCAAACTTTTGCATTTCAAAATTCCAAGATTTTTGTCCTAGAAGTCTTCTGAATATCACATGATTAGCAGAGACTCAGCATTGTGATAAGTGCCAAAATATCGATGTTTTGAGTATGTAAATAGTGGCACTTATCGATACTTTTGTTAATACCGTTTGAGTAATTCCCCGTTTTGTGTATAAATACGTATACTTTGTGAATAGTTGTATTTTCATATACTTTTATACCATTTGATAGTTTTTCCTTTGTTTTTATAGGTATTCATGCTTATTGGAGCCTTGAGGAATAAAGTGTTAAAGGCACGGCTTCGATTTCGCAGTTTTGGTGAAAGCCCGCTTAGCCACCATCAAGCGGACTTCCATAGGCTCAAAATAAGGATGACCAAAATCATCATTTTGGGTTCCATTCATTCATTATTGGATAGAGCATTGAATAAGCTTTCCAACGCTTCGAACCGGGCGCAATTCGGAGTTACGGTTCTCGAGTTATGGCGAAAACAAAATTTGGTTTTTAGCAGACTCCGCTAAGCGGACTCTGTTCCGCTCAGCGGACCTGCGGATTATCAGACTTGTTAAAAAGGGGAAAATCACATTTTTAGGTAATGAGTTGGGTATTTTTGAGTCCCAACACCATCAACTTCATTCTTAGAGTAGAATTGGCTTAGAAAACAACTTCGGAGGTTGCATAAGGATGATCGGGGGTGGATTGAGCGTCGAACGGAGCTGACAAATCGGGAGATCTTCGGTTCATTTCTCTTCTTCTTTGTGTATTTCTCTTTGGTTGGGTTTTTTTGTATATTTACTTGAATCTTATGTATATTTACCGATTATAATGTTATATTTAACTTGCTTTACGAATCTGTGTTGATGTTATCCTGGATTTTTGCTCTATGCTGGGGATTTGGGTTGCTTTAGAGATAAACTTCTTGAATCCTTATCTAGGATGATAATCTGTTGGTTCTGAGCTCTAGAGATAGATTTAGAGCTAGCATTCACTGTGGGTATCTGTACGTAATGCTTTCGTGTTTGAGCGGCGCGCGAGAGATCGCCGACGCGAGAATACGGATGTTATCGCGACTTCGCGTTAGAGATAACCTTAGTTGTGAGATGATCTCGTTTGTGCTCCAGAGATGGACGTTTATGTGAGAGATACGTGATGACATAGATGAGTATCATAGGTTGAGTATAACGGGTTGGTAAGTGTATGTTTATGAAGAGTGAATATATTTACATTCCTGATAAGTTATTTCTCTTCTAAGAATGTGTTTATTTTTTTTCCTGTCTATGTCTTTGTTTACTTTTTGCTCATTCAAACCCAAGCTCGAAACCGTAGAAACTGTTGAATGGCATCTCTCCATCTCTGAGGACGATAATTCCCGGATCAATATTTCCAAATCTTTTTTCGTTGCTTGCCCTATACTGCATTCAACAAAATGGCGCCGTTGCCGGGGATGGTTGTGAATTGCATCGCAATAGTTTTCGTGGTTTTGAGCTTTGTATATATCGTATATATTGTATAGTTTCACTTGAATATATATTTACTTGTACATGTTTACTTGTTTATGTTCACCATATAAGTTTACTTGTATATGTTACATATAAGTATACTTTTATTGGTGAATGTTGGTGAAACATGTTGATCTCGAATTAGCTCTTTAATTATAAATCTTCACTTTTCAACTTGTGAATCCAACATTCACTAACTTTTCTATTTGTGTATGTTAATAGTTATATGTGTTTCATGTTTGTATATATGTGTTTGTTCATGTACATATTTGTATACTTGTGTTTTCCTTTATGTTCGTTTGATCATTGTATATATTTGTACTTGTAATGTTTGTTGAGTGGTTGGTTAGGACACTTTCTTTAGGCTTGTGCAGTGAGACGTCACCATGGCATGATTGGAGGAAGCTACTTTCCAAACACCTAAACAATAAAGGCGTCGAGCTAACGACGTAAAACAAGCGCTTGTTGGGAGGCACCCCAACAATTGTTAAGTTTTGGTTATTTTTATGTTTATGAGGTATTTAGGTGAAGTGGAAGCAAGCTAAACACATGTTACTGATATGATTTTTCTGGTTTTCTGTCATCCGCTAAGCGAGCCTAGCTTCGCTAAGCGATGATAGTAAAATTTTGTTTTCTTGCTTTGTACCAGTGGGGTTCCTATTCCACTTGGTTCACTCCTTTTCCCACTTTCACCAAGGCTAATTAATAGTATATATTAGTTTTATTTTTCTAATTCTTTTATTGGTTGTTTGTACTCAAATTTTGTTCGGTAATTGAAGATTTTGAGGTGATTTTCCAAAGCTTGAGTGTTTCAACTTGCGGATGTATGGTAGGATATTGTTTTTGAAGTTGTATCATTCAAGGTACTCATTTATCGCTTTCTATAGCATAGCATGTTTAGGAAACTTTTCATTTGTACAATTACCATACCATTCATTCTTTTGCATTACTTGCTTGTTGATTGAATAAATTTAGTTCCCAAACCATAAATGTGAGGAAGCTTTCCATTATTCACATATGTTGGAGGCTACAATCTTTGTTTTAACTGGATTTTATTATGCTTAATCTTTTGTTTATGTTGATTTTATGAAAGCATGAAAAGGATCAAGGCATTTTGTTTCATTTTGAGCACAACTACAAAAACCAAATAGTTAAATTCACCTTGTGAGTGTGTGATCATTTGTTAACCCTTTTGAGCCTTTTTGTCAATATCCATGTTGTTTTTGCTAAATGCTTATCTTTGAGTGTTTAGTTCTCATTTTTGCATGGATGATTGATTCTTTGTTTTCTTGAACCCTCAACCATGATTTTTGGTATGAATTTTTACCTTGCCTTAGAAAGTAGGGAGTATTCATATGATGGTGTGGTTGAATTCAAGTTGGGGAGAGAAATGGTTGCTACTTATGTGGTTGTTGCTATGAGGTTGAAAAGAAAAGAAAAAAAAATGTGAAAAGAAAAGAAAAGAAAAAAAAAAGAGAGAAAAAGTTTTGAAAAACAAAAAGAAAAGAGAAGTGAATAATTGTGCTAATAAGTATTGTGATTGGTTTGAGAAACTTGTGGTTAAGGAAGAAGTTTAATCGAGATTTTGTTGTTTGAATCTTTGGTGGATTGATCACTCCCTTAGGTTTAGGCAAGTTTTTGTTTCGATTAGCCTTAGAACATATCCCTTGTTTGTTAACCAAGCCACATTACAACCTTGAAAAGTCCTTGTGATTCTTGCTTTTGTATCTTCAATGTGATTTTTGGATGAATGCATAATTTAATCTTTTGTTTGCAATATTGTTGGATGAGTCTTAAAAGTCCCTCACCTTTGTGTGTTCTTCATCCATTGATGAATTTTTGCTAGGTGTGATTCATGATGTGAGCATGTATTGTGTTAGAATGTTTAGTATGCTTTTTGTGCTTAAGATGCGTTTCGTTTACATGTTATCGTTGTAGGATAGTGGTAAGTTTTTACTTTGTTTATACATTTTTGTATTGAGCCATACATTTGTTTTTGGTTTTCAAAACTTGTTGATTCACAATTCTTTGGTTTATTACTTTTGATTATTTGATTTATTTAACATTGTTTGAAGACAAACAAAGTTTGTAGTTGGGGAGAGTTTGATAAGTGCCAAAATGTCGATGTTTTGAGTATGTAAATAGTGGCACTTATCGATACTTTTGTTAATACCGTTTGAGTAATTCCCCGTTTTGTGTATAAATACGTATACTTTGTGAATAGTTGTATTTTCATATACTTTTATACCATTTGATAGTTTTTACTTTGTTTTTATAGGTATTCATGCTTATTGGAGCCTTGAGGAATAAAGTGTCAAAGACACGGCTTCGATTTCGCAGTTTTGGTGAAAGCCCGCTTAGCCACCATCAAGCGGACTTCCATAGGCTCAAAATAAGGATGACCAAAATCATCATTTTGGGTTCCATTCATTCATTATTGGATAGATCATTGAATAAGCTTTCCAACGCTTCGAACCGGGCGCAATTCGGAGTTACAGTTCTCGAGTTATGGCGAAAACAAAATCTGGTTTTTAGCAGACTCCGCTAAGCGGACTCTGTTCCGCTCAGCGGACCTGCGGATTTTCAGACTTGTTAAAAAGGGGAAAAATCACATTTTTAGGTAATGGGTTGGGTATTTTTGAGTCCCAACACCATCAACTTCATTCTTAGAGTAGAATTGGCTTAGAAAACAACTTCGGAGGTTGCATAAGGATGATCGGGGGTGGATTGAGCGTCGAACGGAGCTGACAAACCGGGAGATCTTCGGTTCATTTCTCTTCTTCTTTGTGTATTTCTCTTTGGTTGGGTTTGTTTGTATATTTACTTGAATCTTATGTATATTTACCGATTATAATGTTATATTTAACTTGCTTTACGAATCTGTGTTGATGTTATCCTTGATTTTTGCTCTATGCTGGGGATTTGGGTTGCTTTAGAGATACACTTCTTGAATCCTTATCTAGGATGATAATCTGTTGGTTCTGAGCTCTAGAGATAGATTTAGAGCTAGCATTCACTGTGGGTATCTGTACGTAATGCTTTCGTGTTTGAGCGGCACGCGAGAGATCGCCGACGCGAGAATACGGATGTTCTCGCGACTTCGCGTTAGAGATAACCTTAGTTGTGAGATGATCTCGTTTGTGCTCCAGAGATGGACGCTTATGTGAGAGATACGTGATGACATAGATGAGTATCGTAGGTTGAGTATAACGGGTTGGTAAGTGTATGTTTGTGAATAGTGAATATATTTACATTCCTGATAAGTTATTTCGCTTCTAAGAATGTGTTTATTTTTTTCCTGTCTATGTCTTTGTTTACTTTTTGCTCATTCAAACCCAAGCTCGAAACCGTAGAAACTGTTGAATGGCATCTCTCCATCTCTGAGGACGATAATTCCTGGATCAATATTTCCAAATCTTTTTTCGTTGCTTGCCCTATACTGCATTCAACACACTGCACAAAAATCAGGTACGCTTAACTGTCTCCTACACAAACAGTCCCTGATTAGGGTTTATTGTTTTT
The DNA here is from genome assembly GCF_029867415.1 of Vicia villosa. Lineage (NCBI taxonomy): Eukaryota > Viridiplantae > Streptophyta > Magnoliopsida > Fabales > Fabaceae > Vicia > Vicia villosa. Next base: position 50,157 of record NW_026706403.1, read on the forward strand.
TCAGGAGAAACAAGTTTTTGAGACCTCAAATGGATTTCATGGACCTCCATACATCTCAAAGTACCATCATACAAATTTTCAAACTTCAATTCACTCAGACGCACCGTCAGCAGCTCAAACAGTCAACAGACGACCCGTTTGACCAAAAAAGTCAACAGACAGTCAAAAATGAAATTTTTTGTCAACATCCATATTTTGTCAAAGGATTCATCATTTGATCATTGGATGATCATAATTCATCAAGGAAAGATCAAAAGTCAACAAAACCCTAAGATTCAAAATTAGGGTTTTCTCCTAAAAAGTCAACTGAACTTTGACTGGTCATAACTCTCTCATCCTTCATCCAAAAAATTCAAACCAAAGCTCATTTTGAAGGAAATTCAATTATCTTTCAAATGCAATTGGTCCCATGGTCATTAGGTTCACCATTTAAAAAATATGAACCAAGACATTACAGGTCATTTTCAAAGTCAACAAAAAGACACTTTTTTCAAAAGGATACACAAGGAGCATCAAAAATCATTTTGACATGAGACCAAAGACATTGGTTAGAGGACTCTTTGAGGTTTCCAAAAAGTGCAAGATCTCCTTCATATGACAAAAATTGATGGATTTACACCTTGTTGAAGTTGGCTAAATTTTGGGAAAATGCATAAAACCAACATTGCTCAAAAATGTATTTTTTCCAAATGGGGCCAAGTTTTCATAGTTCAAACATGTTTACCATGATACAATGGGCCTCCCACGACCAAGACAAAGCCCACACCATTTTTATCCGTTTTTGGTTTAATTTTATTCTATTTTAAGATTAAATGAAAATGGAAAATGGAAGGATAATGGATAGCTTAGTTTCTAAGCATGAGTCATCCAAGAATCTTTAATTTTCTGCAGAAGATTGAAGTACAAGGCAAGAGCATTGAAGAGGAGCAAGACTTGGTTAACAATTCAAAGGTTTTAATATTTAAAAATCAAGAATTCAACAAAGGCAACCAAAAGCTTCTTGGCTTGGATTCTAAGCACAACATGGCCTATAAATAGCTTGGCATACTTCAACAACAAAGGGGGGAGGGGGGGGGCACGAAAATAACAAGAGCATAGTCATAAATTCCATAAAATTTCTCAAAAATTCCATACACTTTGTAATTTTCGAATTCTATATTCCAACCATCATTAATACAAACCAATCATTTCAATCCTCTCCTGGGATATAATATAGTAAGTTGAGATCATAATTCATGGTTACATGTACATAAAACTCATGCTTTAAAAGTTACATATTCATGCCTTTTTTCTAACTTTCGAATCTCACAACTTAACATGTTTTAATACCAACTAACACTTCTAACAAGTTGCTAAGATGGTTTAGGGAAGATTTGAACACTTACATGCAAGTGTTAACGTGAGAATACACATGTACCATTCTTGGAGTTTCAAACATGTGAACGTTCGAATCCCATGATGCAAGCGTTTTTAGCCAAAACTAACGCCACCATCGTGTTCAGGAGGTCATTTTAAGTTGAACTGGGTGCCCCTTGTTTTTGTTAATAGCCATTTTTGTAGGTTTTTTGGAAGCATGGAAATCTGAAAGAAAATCCGCAGGAAAATCCGCAGGTAAGTCTGCAAGAAAATCCGCAGGTACCAAGGAAGAAGATGATGAATAGTGAGGTTGAATCTTTGACCACACGCGTGGCACATCTTTCTCTTCCCATTCGCTGGTCAACCAGCGTGGACCCCACTCTGGACTCTCAAAGTCAGCATGATCTCATGCTACACCTCTAATCACGTGTACCATGTGACTCAAAATCTCAGCCCTTGATCTCCACTAAAAATCAATCTAACGTATCAGAATGAGTCCCATAACATGGACCTCATTTAATTACCACACATGATCATATCTTTTTAAATTTTCTATTTTATTTCAATTAAACTTCTAAAAATAATTTAAATAGTTCTAAAAATCCAAAAAAATACACAAAAAAATATTTTTAGGCTTCTAAAATAATATTTTATTTTCTGATATAAAAATATTTTATTTTTCTTCATAATTTAAATATTTTGCATAATTAATTAGTTTATATTTATATATTTGCTTTTTAATTATTTCAACCAATCAAAAAATCATAAAAATTTTTGTTCTTTATATTAAATATAGTTTATATATTATAGGCTAATTTTGTACATATTTAGAATAATTTTCTCTTTAAGTTTTAATTATTTGTGTAATTATTTATATAATTATGTGTTAATTAACTTAATAAATTTCAAATCAATTTCAAAAAATCCCAAAAAAATTAGTTTTGTTTTAAAATTAATTAACAAGCATTTTGAACATATTTTAAACTTAATTTTTAGGTTTGAAATTTATTTTCATCTTTTTTCCTCATTTTAATTTAATTAATCATGCATTAATTATAATTAAAAACAATCATAAAAAATCCAAAAACATTTCTTTATTTCCTTGCAATTTAAATTCCTAGATAAATGTATAGGTTGTCAAATTCATGTAAATAGCGTAGTTTACATTTCCTGCACAATCGATGTAATAGCGTAGATTTACTTTCCGCATTTTACATTTCCACATTTTAAATTCCAGCACATATAAACTGCGTGTATGCCAAAGATAAAATTGAATCGTTAGATCACTAACTTCAAAGATAAAATATTTGAATTCAAACACAATCACACTTGCACCTCTTAGGGTAATCCCTTTCTCATTCTTTTCAAAATCAAAATCAAATTCTATTATTTCAAACGCAAAATCGAACTTTTGTTTATATCCGGTGAAAGGATAGATTTTTAAAGGAAATAGGATAAAGACCTTATAACTCAGGGTAGACCTCCTAATTTGCTTGCTCAAATCAAAACAAACAAATCTCTCATATATCATTGTTTTTTCAAAATAAAACTTTCAAAAAAAGACAATACTTTGTATATATCCAAACGAGGATCATTACGAAGTTAACGTTCTTTTTTCAAAAAACATCTTTTGAAAGATAAAAACACTTTGTATACATCCGCACAAGGATCATTACAAAGTCAATTTACAAAGGTATTTGGAACCACATACGAGCATTTCAAGGCAATCGAAAAGTAATTGAAAACAAGTGAGCTAAGCAAATTAAAGAGCCCATGGATAACCATGGATACAAAGGGTGCTAACACCTTCCCTTTGTATAACCTACCCCCTTACCCAGAATTTCTTAAAGGTCTTTTTTCTGTTTCTTTTATAAACCTTTCCTTAATTGGATAAAATAAAAGGTCGGTGGCGACTCTCTGATTTTCAAGCACAAAAGCAGAAACAAAAAGAGTCAGTTCGCGTATCTCTCCGCGAGAGGTATGGCAAAAAACCGAGCGCGCGACAGAACTGGCGACCCTGCTGGGGATACTTTCTAAAAACAAAATGTTTTCAAAAGGGGTTACCTTTAGAGAATAGATCATTCCGATGTTTTCAATTGTTTGACTTGATTGCTCTATTTTTCAAAAGGTTGTTTGGGTATTTTGCTTGTGTGAAAGATTCTAACCCGAATCTCGAGATACCTTAAGTATGTGACAATAGACCAAGAAAACTGTACGGCATGTACCGATACGGTTGATCTGGTAGTCACCGTTAGTGCGATACTTTGGTTTATACTGATGTCCCTTGAAAACGATCAAGGAGTATATTAGGCTTCCGAAATGTCATTAAACACTAATTTGTCTTAGAACCTTTTAGTTGAACTTGACTTGCGGCCTATTAGGTGGCTAGCTTTGAAGTTGATCGAAGTTAGTTATCCTCGAGGAATATTTTGATCGGCCGTCCGAGCGCCATATTGAGATGTTACCTCCAAGGATCATAGAACCCGAATACTATTCTAGGACAGGTTTTAACCAACTCAACTTCAGTGGGGAGGGTATCACCCATGGACTTCATGCAAGCCTTTAAACTTAAGGCTATTGTTTGATTTGTTTTTGTGTGCCACATGTTTGACATCATAACATCATAAGCATCATAAGCATATCATTTTCTCACTAATCATTTCAAGGATCAAAGAGTTTACCTTTGTTATTGCAGGTAATGGCTCCCGCCACCAGAGATTACATCCGAATCAACATCTCAACGGTGCCATCTGAACTAAAAGGCTTAGTATCAGAATTCCCCAGGAATGTTCAATTCACCGAAAAGCACGGTCACCTACTCCATTTGGTTACCTCAAAATTTGAAGAAGACATGATACGGGTCCTGTTCCAGTTCTTTGATCCCGAACATCATTGCTTCACCTTTTCTGATTACCAGCTAGTACCCACTTTGGAAGAGTTCTCTGAACTAATTGGATTACCTGTTCGAAATCAATTACCTTTCACTGGTTTAGAAAGGATTCCAAAACCTGAAACCATTGCTGCTGCCTTACATTTGCGAAAGTCAGAAATCAAGTCCAATTGGGAAACAAAGAGTGGAGTTAAGGGTTTGCTTGCTAAGTTCTTAATGGAAAAGGCTCGATTACTACTAGAAAACAAAAGTTACCCAGCTTTTGAGGAGGTTGTGGCTCTTTTGATCTATGGGTTGGTTTTATTCCCTAATCCCGACCAGTTCATAAGTGTACACATTATCAATCTTTTCCTAACCCGTAACCCGGTACCAACATTGCTGGGAGACATTCTACATTCTCTACACACTCGTACCATGAAGAAACGAGGAACTCTCATATGCTGTATACCACTACTGGCTAGGTGGTTTACATTTCATCTTCCCCGATCAGTGTTGAGAAATGAACAAAGGATGCAATGGTCTCGCAGGATTATGTCTTTGTCTCATTCAGATATCCGGTGGAACAACTTCTTTCAAAGAGACATTACTATCATTGATCATTGTGGAGAGTACCCTAATGTGCCACTACTTGGCATCAAAGGGGGCATCACTTACAATCCCTCTTTAGCTTTACGCCAATTCGGATATGCACGGAGCAACGGTCCTCATGACATGATTATCCGTGGCATTGTGTTTGATTACGAGGATGATTCCCACAGACATCGACGAAGGTTCATACATGCGTGGGGAAGTGTCTATAGAATAGAAAGCAAAACTTTGGGACAATGGAATTCTATTCCTATGGAACCTTACCTCAGATGGGTTCGGGCTCATGCTCAGAAACTCATCATGCCATATCCCGCTAATCTACCTGTGACTATTGAGCCAGAAGTCGAAGGAGACGAACCTCAAGTTATTCTACATCCGGATATGCCAACTGACCTGGAAGAGTTGCAAAAATCTTGAGCTCACCGGACAACTCCAAGAAGAGCAGCAAATCAACACATTCCTGGGTGCAAAGAGAAAGCGTCCATGGGAGACCTGAGGGATCCTTCATTTTCTTTATTTATTTCTGTTTTGTAAGCCCGAATGAGGCAAAAAAAAAAAGAAAAAAAAGAAGAAAAAAAAGGAAGAAAAAATAATAATAAATTGTTTGACTAACAAATGTTTGTTTTTCTTTTGTTTTAACAAATCTAAACTCTAAGATCCTTGAAAACATTTCATATACATTTCATTCATTGCATATACATTTCATTCATTGCATATACATTTTATTCATTGCATATACATTTCATTCAGATACATTGCATAACAGGTTCACATGACGGATTTCTCATCTCCTCGCTGTTTATTTCAGTCAGAAGAGATGGAATCTGAAACAAGCATCAAGAATCTCGAAGCACAGAACGCCCAAGTTCAAGTGGCAATTCTGGAACTGGCAAAGGGGCAACAAGAACTGAAAGCCCTGATAATCAAAAAGAAAAAGAAGCCCAAAGGATCTGTAGGCTTGAGCCAACTGAAAAGAAAGATTAAAATCCCAGCCAAAAAGTTCAAAAATCCACCGATCCCTGAAATAGTCGGTGATGGTGAACAAGGAGACAATCACAGCAACCAGGGTTCTGCCAAACCCTCTCTCTCTTCTAATGAAGAAGATTATCATTCTGGAGACGAACAGGATGATGACAAGTACCAGCAGTTGGAGGAACGTATGAAAGCTATGGAGATACAAAAAATACCTGGCTTAGATTTCAATGATCTGGGACTCATCTCAGATGTCGTTATCCCTCCAAAGTTCAAAGTTCCTATCTTTGCGAAATATGATGGAGTTTCTTGCCCAAAACTACATCTGAGGTCCTATGTAAGGAAGATACAACCTCACACAACAGATAACAAATTGTGGATTCACTTCTTCCAAGAAAGTCTGTCGGGTACACAACTCGAATGGTACTACCAGCTGGAAAGTACCAAAGTTCATACCTGGGAAGATTTAGCTGCTGCTTTTTACAAACAGTATCAATACAATGCTGATCTTGCACCAACCCGTACTCAACTAAGGGGCATGTCCATGGCACCAAAAGAAAGTTTCAAAGGATATGCACAAAAATGGAGAGATATGGCTGGAAGGGTTCAACCACCCTTATCTGATCGCGAGCTGGTCGACATGTTCATGGGCACTTTAACTGGCCCTTTCTATAGTCATTTGCTGGGAAGCTCATCATCAGGTTTCACTGACCTGATATTAACTGGGGAACGTGTCGAAAGCGGCATTCAAAATGGAAAAATTCAAATAGGCTCTTCCTCTGGTACTACAAAAAGGCCCATCAGTGGGAGAAATGAGGTCAACACAATGCACAGTCTGAAAGGTCGCAAAAGTGAGCAGCACCAATCTGTGGGGGCAGTTCTGATCTCCGCATCTGCACCTCAAAAAGATCAACAGCCAAAATATACGCGTCGACCAGATGCGCCAAGAAGAAATTTCACCAGAATCAATATGCTAATCTCTCAGGCATTGCAGCATTTGCTAAAACCAGATCTGGTCACATTAAAAGATCCTCCAAAGAATGTCAACACTTCCTCTCCGAGTTATCGCCCCGATGCAGCGTGTGCGTATCACTCAAACTGTCCAGGACATGACGCAGATCACTATTGGGCCCTGAAAAATAAAATACAAGACATGATAGATGCTGGGGAAATTGAGTTCGATCCTCCAGAAACTCCAAATGTCATCACGGCACCCATGCCGAAGCATGACAAAACTGTCAACATTATCCTGGACACTGTTTACATCTATGATGTGACCGAATTGTCAACTCCGCTCCTCGTAGTCAAAGGAAAGCTAATCCAAGCTGGCTACTTTCCAGGTTGTGACCCTGATTGCTTTTATTGCTCATACCTGCCCAATGGTTGTGAAAATCTGAGAATGGGAATTCAATAATGGATGGATCGCCGTATCATTATGTTTGAGAGGCTCCCTTCTATGGACGTTTTATGCGAAGTCTTTGCAAACGGGATGAGAATAGAGGATGTCTCAGTGATCTCCAGCTTACCATTCAAAATCTCTGCCAAAGCTCCTTTCAAAATTTCCGCTACACTCAAAGTGGCATCAGTAATCATTGCTAGTCCAACTCCATTTCCATACTCCTCAGATAAAGCTGTCCCGTGGGGTTACGACACTAATGTTTATGTCCATGGAGTTAAGCAGGGTACCTCGACTAAAGAGGCCACGAAGTTAACTGCTCCAACTGTGGATAATATTGTGGGTACCAGCAAGATCACGAGAAGTGGAAGGATCTTTTCACCAGAAATTTCTCCAAATGTACTACTGGCCCAGTCCAGGTCCCAATTCCTAATCAAGATATCGACGCTCGAGGCAAAAAGCCACAAGTTGAGCCAGTTCAAATACCGGTGGAGGTCACTGTTGAAGATCCATCGAAGCAAGAAATGGAGGAAATATTGAAAATCATCTGCAAGAGTGATTACAATATTGTCGAACAACTGGGGCACACTGCTTCAAAAATATCAATGCTGTCTCTGTTAAAGTATTCAGAAGCTCATGCCAAAGCTCTGATGAAGTTCCTGAAAGCTGCGCATGTGCCTCAAGAGATTTCAGTCGATCAATTTGAAAATTGTGTTGCCAATCTAACAGTGACCAATGACCTCGGTTTCTGTGATGTTGATCTAACCCCTGCTGGAAAGAATCACAATAAAGCCCTACATATCTCCATTGAATGTAATGGCACCACTCTATCTCATGTGCTGGTAGATAACGGTTCTTCTTTGAACGTGTTACCAAAAACAGTACTGGAAAAGCTTGACTTCGAAGGAGTTGTGTTACAACCAAGCAATGTTGTGGTAAGAGCCTTCGATGGGTCAACAAGAACAGTGTACGGAAAGGTGAATCTCCCAATCAGAGTGGGCTCTCGGATCTTTGATTCTACCTTTTACGTAATGGAAATTCACCCAGCATATTCCTGTTTACTAGGACGCCCTTGGATACATGGGGCAAATGCTGTAACTTCTACCCTGCATCAGAAGTTGAAATATCTAGTAAAAGGAAAGATTGTCACAGTTTATGGCGAAGAGGAATATGTGGTTAGTCACCTGAGAAATTCCAAGTATGTTGAGTTAGATGACGAATTCATCGAAACTCCTTGCCAATCTTTTGAGGTGGTCTCTCCAGATGTCTCTACTACCAAGCATATTTCTGCTACTCCAACTACAACTATGGCTTCTCTCAAAGATGCCAAAGCTGTGATCGAAAAAGGTGATTGCACAGTATGGGGACAGCTCCTCGATATACCTTACAAATCCGACAAGCTAGGCCTAGGCTATGATAGTGGAAATCAAAAGAATGATCAAAGTCCTTGTTCTGGAGGATTAATGTCACATTTCATCAGCCAAGGAGTAAACGCCATTGAAGACGATGGAGTGTTCTTGAACCATATCATTCAGCCATATCCAGATGAAATTCCACCCATTTCCATGGGAATGTGGGATACTTTGGGAGATCCAAGCGGCGGATATAATTATCAATATAACGCACCTCAGAATTCTTTTATTGCTATGGAAGATATTACCCCAACTGGATGGGGTGATCAATTTGAAAATGACAAAAGTCCCAACACTCAGCAATATCAAAATCCACCTAAAGAAGTTTGGGATACGCTAGGAGAGCCAAGTGGCAAATATGACTTTATGGTGAAATATTCCGCTCCTCCGAGCTCACAAATCGCCATGGAAGACATTGTCCCAACTGGATGGGATGAACATTATGATGACAATTTTATTCCTGAAAACACCAGGGAAACACCAAATAACGAGGGTTACTTTCTGTCACAGTACACTACTCAGCAGACTGCACAAGTCTCCCTCAAAGACATCATCCCGACTGGATGGGACGGCCTTATCGAGTATCTCGCTCAGCCAACAGAGGTACCTCAACCTGGATCCTCATATCCAACAAATCATCCTACTTATCCTGAAAGATCACAGGCTCATTTCCCCACTAATGAAATCAATGTTGTGGGAGATGAAAAAGATAACTGCAACTGGAACAGCTGGATACTCCCTGCTCACAACAATGGATTGAACAACTGGAAAACTGAGGATGTGATCTCCTTCGATCAGGAGTAAATGCAATTTCGTGTTTTCTTTGTGTATATTGTGCAAAGATAAAAATGGTTCCTGTACTATCGAACCATGAGCTTGAAAGCCGTGTGCCTTGCCCGAAGCACACTGGTCCTTTTATAAGGGTTTATCATATCATGAGCATGTGCATTCAACAAAATCATGGGACGTTTGCATATTCAAATTTTGTGATCCTTTTTCTTTCTTTTCTTTTCAAATAGCTATGTTTTCTTACACACACTCACATAAATAAAATGCAGATTCAAATTCACGTTGGATCCAATCGATAACGATTCTGCTATTGCCCGTCATGACTTTGAAAATCCGATCTACCAAACTGAGGACGAAAGTGAGGAAGATTGTGAAGTACCAAGAGAACTTGTAAGGCTGCTAGAACAAGAAGAGAAGGCTATACAGCCTCATGAGGAACCAATTGAGGTTATCAACTTGGGCAGCAACGAAGAAAGGAAAGAAGTCAAAATAGGGGCTGATTTAGAAAACAGTGTCAAGCAAAGACTGATTCAAATGTTGCAAGACTACGTCGAGATATTCGCCTGGTCCTATGAAGATATGCCAGGCCTTGACACGGACATTGTGGTTCATCGGCTGCCAATCAAAGAAGGTAGCACTCCAGTCAAGCAGAAACTACGAAGGAGTAGGCCTGATATGTCAAAAAAGATCAAAGAAGTGTACCTTCGGAGTAAGATCCGGCAAACTCTTAGGTTTCATCGTCAGTAGCAAAGGTATTGAGGTTGATCCGGCCAAGGTCAAAGCCATTCAAGAAATGCCTATACCCCGTACCGAGAAACAAGTCAGAGGATTCTTGGGACGTCTGAATTACATCGCCCGATTTATTGCCCACATGACTACTACTTGTGTGCCGATCTTCAAACTGTTGAAGAAAGATCAAGTGGAAAGGTGGAATGACAAATGCCAGTTAGTCTTTGACAAAATCAAAGAGTATCTCCAAAAACCGCCAATCTTGCTACCACCTGTGGAAGGAAGACCCCTGATAATGTACCTAACTGTATTAGAAGATTCAATGGGGTGTGTACTGGGGCAACATGACGAGTCCGGCCGAAAGGAGCATGCAATCTACTATCTTAGCAAAAAGTTTACCGATTGTGAAACAAGATACTCACTACTCGAAAAAACTTGTTGTGCCTTAGCATGGGCGGCTCGCCGACTAAGACAATATATGCTAAATCACACCACTTTCCTAATCTCCAAAATGGATCCTATCAAGTACGTGTTCGAAAAACCTACTCTCTCTGGAAGAATAGCAAGATGGCAAATGATCCTAACAGAATATGACATTCAATACACTTCACGAAAAGCAATCAAAGGAAGTGTGGTAGCTGATCATCTGGCTCATCAAGCAGTGGATGATTATCAAGCATTAAACTTTGACTTCCCAGACGAGGACATTATACTAGTCAATGACTACAAACAACCAGGACCAGAAGAAGGACCCGAGCCAGGATCCCGATGGACTATGGTTTTTGACAGAGCTTCTAACGCACTTGGCAATGGCATCGGAGCTGTGATCATTTCTCCTGAAGGAGGTTATACACCATTCACTGCCAGATTATGCTTCAACTGCACTAACAATATAGCCGAGTACGAAGCATGTATTCTGGGTCTCAAAGCTGCAATCGATCTAAGAATCAAGTTCCTGAAGGTCTACGGAGACTCGGCCTTGGTAATTTACCAAGTCAAAGAGGAATGGGACACGAAGCACCCGAATCTAATTCCTTACAAAGAATATGTGCTGAGTCTGATTCCTTATTTCGAAGAAATCACTTTTGAACACATCCCACGCGAAGAAAATCAACTAGCTGATGCCTTAGCTACCATGTCATCCATGTTCAAAGTTAGGTGGGACAATGAGGCGCCGATAATCACCATTTACAGACAAGATGAACCATCCTATTGCAATAAGATCGATGCCGAAGGAACGGGAGAAAAACCATGGTTCCATGAAGTAAAAAGATATCTCGAAACTCAGGAGTACCCTGAAGGGGCGTCCATCAACGACAGAAAGTTTCTAAGGAGGTTTGCCGCCAAATTCTTTCTAAGTAATGGAACCCTATACAAACGCAACCATGACTCAACTTTACTTCGTTGTGTAAACAAGAAGGAAGAAGAACGGATTATGGAAGACATACACGATGGTGCCTTTGGTACTCATTCAAGTGGACATACAATGACTAAAAAGATCCTCAGAGCAGGTTATTACTGGTCTACCATGGAGACGGACTGTCATCATCATTCCCGAACCTGTCATAAATGTCAGATATATGCGGACAAGGTACATGTACCTCCAGTTCCGTTAAACGTCCTGACGGCTCCTTGGCCTTTTGCCATGTGGGGTATTGATATGATTGGAGAAATCAAGCCCACTGCCTCCAACGGACATCGTTTTATCCTGGTCGCCATTGACTACTTCACAAAATGGGTAGAAGCAGCTTCATTTGCTTCTGTCACCAAGAATGTGGTGGCCCGATTTATCAAGCACAATCTCATTTGTCGGTATGGCATTCCCGAAAGGATCATCACGGACAATGGCACAAATCTAAACAACAGAATGATTACTGAACTCTGCACACAATTCCAGATCAAACATCATAATTCTTCTCCATATCGACCAAAGATGAATGGCGCAGTGGAAGCTGCCAATAAAAACATCAAGAAAATCATACAAAAGATGACAGTAACCTACAAAGACTGGCATGAGATGTTACCTTTTGCTCTTCATGGTTATCGCACATCTGCGCGTACTTCAATAGGGGCAACTCCATTCTCCTTAGTCTATGGTATGGAGGCAGTTCTTCCAATTGAAATTCAGATTCCTTCCCTAAGGATTATGAAAGAAGCCGATCTAGACGAAGACGATTGGATTCAGACCCGGTTAGACCAGATAAACTTGCTTGATGAGAAAAGGCTCGCAGCTATTTGTCATGGTCAATTGTACCAGAAGCGCATGATCAAAGCCTTCAACAAAAAAGTCAAAAGTCAAGCATACCAAACTGGTGGCTTGGTTGTCAAACGCATCATCTTACCACAAGGTGATCCCAGGGGCAAATGGACTCCCACTTATGAGGGACCATTTGTAATCAAGAAAATATTCTCCGGCGGTGCCATGTTGCTTACCACCATGGATGGCGAGGATTTCCCACACCCTGTGAATGCGGACATAGTCAAAAAATACTTCGCTTGAAAAGAAAAGCTCGCTAAGTTGAAAACCTGAAAGGGCAACTTAGGCAAAAAATGAGCGCCTCGGTGGATTGAAAACCCGAAAGGGCGGTCCAGGCAAAAATTAGAGACTAAATAATACTATCCCGGTAGGCTGAAAACCTGAAAAGGCAGCCTAGGCAAAAGTTAGGGAATAAAGCATACAACTATGTTCAGTTCAGCTGCCTACTCACCATCAAGATTCAACATATCGAAGACGCCGATCAGTCCAATCACTTTCTTCCAACAAGCGAGGGATGAGATGTTCGAAGACAGATTGGCAATAGCAGAACTGAAACTTGACTGGATTGTTTTCACATAGCTATTTATCTTTATAAATATTTTCCAAAGCTTTATGACAATTTCCTACTACTAGGATTTTTGTTTCCTTGAACTAATCAGCCTATCATGGCTCTTTTTCAAAAATCAATGCAGCTTAGGCTCAAAATCAACGTTTTCACTTTTTCTGTTTTGAATACGTAAACGTCCCAATGATAATTTTGAATGAACATGTGCATTTGAATATGATTGATGTTTACCAGGAAAAACAGGAATAGCATTCAAATAATGTCCCAATCATTTGGACATCATCCCGAAACCAGCATCAGAAGAAAAATCTCCAACAGAGATGCATTTCTCAGCAAATTCCTCGATAAGATTTTTCTCTCCAAACGAAGTGATTCGAGAAATCTTATCCCCCAGCAGGGCTGTTCCAGATTACTATCTCCAGAAGGTGTGGTCTCCACACCAGGACTTGGTCAAATAGTGCATCGGAGGATTATGCATCTTCCTCATTCCCACTCAAAAGATCATCAACAATCACAATACCTTCATCTCCAGATGACTGACTAGCTGGGATTTATTTTCCCAATCATACATCATACATCATACATCATACATCATACATCATACATCATACATCATACATCATACATCATACATCATACATCATACATCATACATCATACATCATACGTCATACGCATATTCATACACAGCATATAATGTTTCATGACAAACGCATACATAACATGCATATTTCTCCTTTAGTTAGAGAATCTCATGCATTACATACATCATGCCATTGCATATCACTAACTTGATTTTTCAGGCAGACGGATGTCTTCAACAAAGATGTTCTCAATCACATACAGTGTTCCCCTTGAACTCTATTCAAATAAGCAGTCCTCTCAGATATAATCAAGCCAAGGATTCATTCTGAAGAGATCTCTCCTTTCAAATCACTTATCAACTCAAAAAACAAGAAACAAAGATCTAAAGCTGATACCTCAGACGGTTCCAGAACGATCTACCATCGAAGATCTAAAGCTGACACCTCAGACGGTTCCAGAACGATCTACCATCGAAGATCTAAAGCTGATACCTCAGACGGTTCCAGAACGATCTACCATCGAAGATCTAAAGCTGATACCTCAGACGGTTCCAGAACGATCTACCATCGAAGATCTAAAGCTGATACCTCAGACGGTTCCACAACGATCAACTTTCAAAATCTAAAGCGGAAAAACTTTGGACAGTTCCGTAACGATCATCCTCCTAGACTTAAAACGGCAACCTTGGACGGTTCCGAAATGGTCGACGCAGAGGTTCTCAAATCCTTCATCAAGATATAATCAATGGATTCATTCTGGTGAACCAACCATCAACACAATTTCCAGATGGCATCTGAAAGCCCATCTCAGGTAATGTTTCAATCTTCCAACCACATTTCTCAGACAACATTCAAAGACAAATTCCAACATCACTCCCGATGGAGGTAAGTGCAAATTTTCAGGGCATCTAAAATATTCAATCATCTTCCACCTTCAGATTTCAGACAATCTCTTCAGGTTTAAGAAGATTGAATAGGGGCAACTGTTATACCCCAAAATTTGCCCGCATCTTTTTTCAAGAAAACTTCAATCTAAAAATTAAGAGTTTCATATAATCTTGGATTTTCACATCCTGATTTATGAATACTTGATTTTTAGAATTTTTTCTTATACAGTATTTTGGCTTGCTGTTGAATTTATTCTTACGCAAACGCCAAGTACTGTTTATTGCTTCACACACGCTATTTATTTGATATTTGTTTACAGATAAATAGTACTGACGCAATTGGTACAAAGTTAAATCTTTTGCAGGCGCAGAGTCCGGGATTCAGACTGTACTGGTAAACAAGTAAATTATTACTAATTTTTGTTTCCCACTAACTTTTGTACTATATTCCATTATTTTCAAAATCTCTTTTCAAATCTCTTTTTCAAAAATCAAATCTTAACTTTATTCTACACATCTCTCTTTTTCCCAACACTATCATACACTCTCTTTCAAATCTTACTTCCACTCAAATTTTCCTTTTGTATGGAATCACTTCATTCCCCAACGTCTCTATCCCTCTTTTCATTCTATAAATACCTCTCATTTTTTCCATAAAATCTCATATCAAATTCTAAATCATTTCTCAAATTTCTACTTCATATCCATTCTCTCTTCCTCCCCGGCAAAATGGCGAAGCGGATGGAAACATGTTTTCTTATGGTCATCACCATTGCTACGGTGATCATGTCCTTCTTCTGTCTGCATAGTCCTGAAAAATATGGACCTGCGATGGTTACACTCCCGATCATCTATTTTCTGTTGGTCATAGCATGGGTTATTAATCGTCATTCTTAAAGTTTGTCGTATCTCTTATTTTCTTAAATGTACCGTTTACTCGTCGTACCGTTCATTATAGTATGTAATGTTTGTACTGTCAGTATTAAATGTTGTACTATTTGTCATATTGTTGCTTAATTATTCAGATAATATTTTGTGTGTTTTCTGCCAGTCAAATATTTATGTTTCTGTGCATTAAATGATTTTTAGGGTTATTATCGGTAATTTTGCTCGTGTACAGTAAATAATAATTATTTATTATGTCTGTGTTTTTTAACAAGTCATGTAAATAAACTTTCATCTTTCACATAAAACAAAAACAACAAAAAGAAAATTAACTTTGACTGATGATTTTTCACTCTAGCTGTTACATGCCTGAATAGTCAGTTGACAGTCAAACTGCTGACAGTACAATTCTCCGTGTTTTGTACCATCAATCAAATCAAACTTTTGCATTTCAAAATTCCAAGATTTTTGTCCTAGAAGTCTTCTGAATATCACATGATTAGCAGAGACTCAGCACTGCACAAAACTCAGGTACGCTTAACTGTCTCCTACACAAACAGTCCCTGATTAGGGTTTATTGTTTTTTCAGGAGAAACAAGTTTTTGAGACCTCAAATGGATTTCATGGACCTCCATACATCTCAAAGTACCATCATACAAATTTTCAAACTTCAATTCACTCAGACGCACCGTCAGCAGCTCAAACAGTCAACAGACGACCCGTTTGACCAAAAAAGTCAACAGACAGTCAAAAATGAAATTTTTTGTCAACATCCATATTTTGTCAAAGGATTCATCATTTGATCATTGGATGATCATAATTCATCAAGGAAAGATCAAAAATCAACAAAACCCTAAGATTCAAAATTAGGGTTTTCTCCTAAAAAGTCAACTGAACTTTGACTGGTCATAACTCTCTCATCCTTCATCCAAAAAATTCAAACCAAAGCTCATTTTGAAGGAAATTCAATTATCTTTCAAGTGCAATTGGTCCCATTGTCATTAGGTTCCCCATTTGAAAAATATGAACCAAGACATTACAGGTCATTTTCAAAGTCAACAAAAAGACACTTTTTTCAAAAGGATACACAAGGAGCATCAAAAATCATTTTGACATGATACCAAAGACATTGGTTAGAGGACTCTTTGAGGTTTCCAAAAAGTGCAAGATCTCCTTCATATGACAAAAATTGAGGGATTTACACCTTATTGAAGTTGGCTAAAATTTGGGAAAATGCATAAAACCAACATTGCTCAAAAATGTATTTTTTTCCAAATGGGGCCAAGTTTTCATAGTTCAAACATGTTTGCCATGATACAATGGGCCTCCCACGACCAAGACAAAGCCCACACTATTTTTATCCATTTTTGGTTTAATTTTATTCTATTTTAAGATTAAATGAAAATGGAAAATGGAAGGATAATGGATAGCTTAGTTTCTAAGCATGAGTCATCCAAGAATCTTTAATTTTCTGCAGAAGATTGAAGTACAAGGCAAGAGCATTGAAGAGGAGCAAGACTTGGTCAACAATTCAAAGGTTTTAATATTTAAAAATCAAGAATTCAACAAAGGCAACCAAAAGCTTCTTGGCTTGGATTCTAAGCACAACATGGACTATAAATAGCTTGGCATACTTCAACAACAAAGGGGGGGCACGAAAATAACAAGAGCATAGTCATAAATTCCATAAAATTTCTCAAAAATTCCATACACTTTGTAATTTTCGAATTCTATATTCCAACCATCATTAATACAAACCAATCATTCCAATCATCTCCTGGGATCTAATATAGTAAGTTGAGATCATAATTCATGGTTACATGTACATAAAACTCATGCTTTAAAAGTTACATATTCATGCCTTTTTACTAACTTTCGAATCTCACAACTTAACATGTTTTAATACCAACTAACACTTCTAACAAGTTGCTAAGATGGTTTAGGGAAGATTTGAACACTTACATGCAAGTGTTAACGTGAGAATACACATGTACCATTCTTGGAGTTTCAAACATGTGAACGTTCGAATCCCATGATGCAAACGTTTTTAGCCAAAACTAATGCCACCATCGTGTTCAGGAGGTCATTTTGAGTTGACCTGGGTGCCCCTTGTTTTTGTTAATAGCCATTTTTGTAGGTTTTTTGGAAGCATGGAAATCTGAAAGAAAATCCGCAGGTAAGTCTGCAAGAAAATCCGCAGGTACCAAGGAAGAAGATGATGAATAGCGAGGTTGAATCTTTGACCGCACGCGTGGCACATCTTTCTCTTCCCATTCGCTGGTCAACCAGCGTGGACCCCACTCTGGACTCTCAAAGTCAGCATGATCTCATGCTACACCTCTAATCACGTGTACCATGTGACTCAAAATCTCAGCCCTTGATCTCCACTAAAAATCAATCTAACGTATCAGAATGAGTCCCATAACATGGACCTCATTTAATTACCACACATGATCATATCTTTTTATATTTTCTATTTTATTTTAATTAAACTTCTAAAAATAATTTAAATAGTTCTAAAAATCCAAAAAAATACACAAAAAATATTTTTAGGCTTCTAAAATAATATTTTATTTTCTGATATAAAAATATTTTATTTTTCTTCATAATTTAAATATTTTGCATAATTAATTAGTTTATATTTATATATTTGCTTTTTAATTATTTCAACCAATCAAAAAATCATAAAAATTTTTGTTCTTTATATTTAATATAGTTTATATATTATAGGATAATTTTTTACATATTTAGAATAATTTTCTCTTTAAGTTTTAATTATTTGTGTAATTATTTATATAATTATGTGTTAATTAACTTAATAAATTTCAAATCAATTTCAAAAAATCCCAAAAAAATTAGTTTTGTTTTAAAATTAATTAACAAGCATTTTGAACATATTTTGAACTTAATTTTTAGGTTTGAAATTTATTTTCATCTTTTTTCCTCATTTTAATTTAATTAATCATGCATTAATTATAATTAAAAACAATCATAAAAAATCCAAAAACATTTCTTTATTTCCTTGCAATTTAAATTCCTAGATAAATGTATAGGTTGTCAAATTCATGTAAATAGCGTAGTTTACATTTCCTGCACAATCGATGTAATAGCGTAGATTTACTTTCCGCATTTTACATTTTCGCATTTTAAATTCCAGCACATATAAACTGCGTGTATGCCAAAGATAAAATTGAATCGTTAGATCACTAACTTCAAAGATAAAATATTTGAATCCAAACACAATCACACTTGCACCTCTTAGGGTAATCCCTTTCTCATTCTTTTCAAAATCAAAATCAAATTCTATTATTTCAAACGCAAAATTGAACTTTTGTTTATATCCGGTGAAAGGATAGATTTTTAAAGGAAATAGGATAAAGACCTTATAACTCAGGGTAGACCTCCTAATTTGCTTGCTCAAATCAAAACAAACAAATCTCTCATATATCATTGTTTTTTCAAAATAAAACTTTCAAAAAAAGACAATACTTTGTATATATCCAAACGAGGATCATTACGAAGTTAACGTTCTTTTTTCAAAAAACATCTTTTGAAAGATAAAAACACTTTGTATACATCCGCACAAGGATCATTACAAAGTCAATTTACAAAGGTATTTGGAACCACATACGAGCATTTCAAGGCAATCGAAAAGTAATTGAAAACAAGTGAGCTAAGCAAATTAAAGAGCCCATGGATAACCATGGATACAAAGGGTGCTAACACCTTCCCTTTGTATAACCTACCCCCTTACCCAGAATTTCTTAAAGGTCTTTTTTCTGTTTCTTTTATAAACCTTTCCTTAATTGGATAAAATAAAAGGTCGGTGGCGACTCTCTGATTTTCAAGCACAAAAGCAGAAACAAAAAGAGTCAGTTCACGTATCTCTCCGCGAGAGGTATGGCAAAAAACTGAGCGCGCGACAGAACTGGCGACTCTGCTGGGGATACTTTCTAAAAACAAAATGTTTTCAAAAGGGGTTACCTTTAGAGAATAGATCATTCCGATGTTTTCAATTGTTTGACTTGATTGCTCTATTTTTCAAAAGGTTGTTTGGGTATTTTGCTTGTGTGAAAGATTCTAACCCGAATCTCGAGATACCTTAAGTATGTGACAATAGACCAAGAAAACTGTACGGCATGTACCGATACGGTTGATCTGGTAGTCACCGTTAGTGCGATACTTTGGTTTATACTGATGTCCCTTGAAAACGATCAAGGAGTATATTAGGCTTCCGAAATGTCATTAAACACTAATTTGTCTTAGAACCTTTTAGTTGAACTTGACTTGCGGCCTATTAAGTGGCTAGCTTTGAAGTTGATCGAATTTAGTTATCCTCGAGGAATATTTTGATCGGCCGTCCGAGCGCCGTATTGAGATGTTACCTCCAAGGATCATAGAACCCGAATACTATTCTAGGACAGGTTTTAACCAACTCAACTTCAGTGGGGAGGGTATCACCCATGGACTTCATGCAAGCCTTTAAACTTAAGGCTATTGTTTGATTTGTTTTTGTGTGCCACATGTTTGACATCATAACATCATAAGCATCATAAGCATATCATTTTCTCACTAATCATTTCAAGGATCAAAGAGTTTACCTTTGTTATTGCAGGTAATGGCTCCCGCCACCAGAGATTACATCCGAATCAACATCTCAACGGTGCCATCTGAACTAAAAGGCTTAGTATCAGAATTCCCCAGGAATGTTCAATTCACCGAAAAGCACGGTCACCTACTCCATTTGGTTACCTCAAAATTTGAAGAAGACATGATACGGGTCCTGTTCCAGTTCTTTGATCCCAAACATCATTGCTTCACCTTTTCTGATTACCAGCTAGTACCCACTTTGGAAGAGTTCTCTGAACTAATTGGATTACCTGTTCGAAATCAATTACCTTTCACTGGTTTAGAAAGGATTCCAAAACCTGAAACCATTGCTGCTGCCTTACATTTGCGAAAGTCAGAAATCAAGTCCAATTGGGAAACAAAGAGTGGAGTTAAGGGTTTGCTTGCTAAGTTCTTAATGGAAAAGGCTCGATTACTACTAGAAAACAAAAGTTACCCAGCTTTTGAGGAGGTTGTGGCTCTTTTGATCTATGGGTTGGTTTTATTCCCTAATCCCGACCAGTTCATAAGTGTACACATTATCAATCTTTTCCTAACCCGTAACTCGGTACCAACATTGCTGGGAGACATTCTACATTCTCTACACACTCGTACCATGAAGAAACGAGGAACTCTCATGTGCTGTATACCACTACTGGCTAGGTGGTTTACATTTCATCTTCCCCGATCAGTGTTGAGAAATGAACAAAGGATGCAATGGTCTCGCAGGATTATGTCTTTGTCTCATTCAGATATCCGGTGGAACAACTTCTTTTAAAGAGACATTACTATCATTGATCATTGTGGAGAGTACCCTAATGTGCCACTACTTGGCATCAAAGGGGGCATCACTTACAATCCCTCTTTAGCTTTACGCCAATTCGGATATGCACGGAGCAACGGTCCTCATGACATGATTATCCGTGGCATTGTGTTTGATTACGAGGATGATTCCCACAGACATCGACGAAGGTTCATACATGCGTGGGGAAGTGTCTATAGAATAGAAAGCAAATCTTTGGGACAATGGAATTCTATTCCTATGGAACCTTACCTCAGATGGGTTCGGGCTCATGCTCAGAAACTCATCATGCCATATCCCGCTATTCTACCTGTGACTATTGAGCCAGAAGTCGAAGGAGACGAACCTCAAGTTATTCTACATCCGGATATGCCAACTGACCTGGAAGAGTTGCAAAAATCTTGGGTTCAACTAAAAGAGGAAAGAGATACCTTCAAAGCACACTGTCAAGACTATGAGAGAAGATTATTGGAGCTCACCGGACAACTCCAAGAAGAGCAGCAGATCAACACATTCCTGGGTGCAAAGAGAAAGCGTCCATGGGAGACCTGAGGGATCCTTCATTTTCTTTATTTATTTCTGTTTTGTAAGCCCGAATGAGGCAAAAAAAAAAAGGAAGAAAAAATAATAATAAATTGTTTGACTAACAAATGTTTGTTTTTCTTTTGTTTTAACAAATCTAAACTCTAAGATCCTTGAAAACATTGCATATACATTTCATTCATTGCATATACATTTCATTCATTGCATATACATTTCATTCATTGCATATACATTTCATTCATATACATTGCATAATAGGTTCACATGACGGATTTCTCATCTCCTCGCTGTTTATTTCAGTCAGAAGAGATGGAATCTGAAACAAGCATCAAGAATCTCGAAGCACAGAACGCCCAAGTTCAAGTGGCAATTCTGGAACTGGCAAAGGGGCAACAAGAACTGAAAGCCCTGATAATCAAAAAGAAAAAGAAGCCCAAAGGATCTGTAGGCTTGAGCCAACTGAAAAGAAAGATCAAAATCCCAGCCAAAAAGTTCAAAAAGCCACCGATCCCTGAAATAGTCGGTGATGGTGAACAAGGAGACAATCACAGCAACCAGGGTTCTGCCAAACCCTTTCTCTCTTCTAATGAAGAAGATTATCATTCTGGAGACGAACAGGATGATGACAAGTACCAGCAGTTGGAGGAACGTATGAAAGCTATGGAGATACAAAAAATACCTGGCTTAGATTTCAATGATCTGGGACTCATCTCAGATGTCGTTATCCCTCCAAAGTTCAAAGTTCCTATCTTTGCGAAATATGATGGAGTTTCTTGCCCAAAACTACATCTGGGTCCTATGTAAGGAAGATACAACCTCACACAACAGATAAAATTGAATCGTTAGATCACTAACTTCAAAGATAAAATATTTGAATCCAAACACAATCACACTTGCACCTCTTAGGGTAATCCCTTTCTCATTCTTTTCAAAATCAAAAGCAAATTCTATTATTTCAAACGCAAAATCGAACTTTTGTTTATATCCGGTGAAAGAATAGAATTTTAAAGGAAATAGGATAAAGACCTTATAACTCAGGGTAGACCTCCTAATTTGCTTGCTCAAATCAAAACAAACAAATCTCTCATATATCATTGTTTTTTCAAAATCAAACTTTCAAAAAAAGACAATACTTTGTATATATCCAAACGAGGATCATTACGAAGTTAACGTTCTTTTTTCAAAAAACATCTTTTGAAAGATAAAAACACTTTGTATACATCCGCACAAGGATCATTACAAAGTCAATTTACAAAGGTATTTGGAACCACATACGAGCATTTCAAGGCAATCGAAAAGTAATTGAAAACAAGTGAGCTAAGCAAATTAAAGAGCCCATGGATAACCATGGATACAAAGGGTGCTAACACCTTCCCTTTGTATAACCTACCCCCTTACCCAGAATTTCTTAAAGGTCTTTTTTTCTGTTTCTTTTATAAACCTTTCCTTAATTGGATAAAATAAAAGGTCGGTGGCGACTCTCTGATTTTCAAGCACAAAAGCAGAAACAAAAAGAGTCAGTTCGCGTATCTCTCCGCGAGAGGTATGGCAAAAAACCGAGCGCGCGAAAATCTCGAGTTCTCCTTGCATCATCAATGAGAATTCCTCACACATTTCTTTGTTAGTCGATCCAAAAATGATATCATCAACATAGACTTGAACCAATAAAGTGTTACTCTTGATTTTCTTAATGAACAAAGTTTTATCAACCTTACCCTTTTCGAAACCCTTTTCACACAAAAAATTGCTAAGTCTATCATACCATGCTCTTGGTGCTTGCTTTAAGCCATAAAGAGCCTTTCTCAACTTAAAGACATGTGTAGGATTCTTGAAGTCTTCAAATCCCGGGGGTTGTTTGACATAGACTTCTTCATTGATGTAGCCATTCAAGAATGCGCTCTTGACGTCCATTTGATAAAGCTGAAAATTTAATGAACATGCATAAGCAAGTAAAAGAAGAATAGCTTCTAACCTTGCAACGGGAGCAAATGTTTCTTCAAAGTCAATTCCTTCTTCTTGATTGTAACCTTGGGCCACCAATCTTGCTTTGTTTCGAACAATTATACCATTCTCATCAAGTTTGTTCTTAAACACCCATCGAGTACCTATGATGTGTTTATTACTTGGTCTAGGAACAAGTTCCCAAACTTGATTTCTCTCGAATTGATTTAATTCTTCTTGCATTGCATTTATCCATTGATCGTCTCCTAAGGCTTCATCAACTTTTGAAGGTTCAATTTGAGAAACAAAAGCCATGTGTAAGCAAGCATCTTTGAGATTTAATCTTGTTGCAACTCCTTGGCTAATATCACCAATAACTTTATCAATAGGATGATCTCTATGAGTTCTCCGTTCTTTTGGTAGATCATTGGTGTTTGATTCTTGTTGAACACTTTCTTGTTGAACACTTTCTTGTTGAACACTTTCTTGTTGAACTTCCGGTGCCTTCACAATTGTATCATTTGAAAGTTCTTCCGGGGGTAAATCTAAAGGATCATCATCATCACAAACAACTATTTCCTCCTTGGAGGTGTTAGTCTCATCAAAAGATACATGCATGGATTCTTCAATAGTCAAAGTTCTTTTATTATAGATTCTATATGCTTTACTAGAGAGAGAGTAACCAAGAAATATACCTTCGTCGGATTTCTCATCGAACTTACCAAGATTGTCTTTGTCATTGTTGAGAACAAAGCACTTGCATCCAAAAATGTGAAAGTGAGTAATGTTTTGCTTTCTTCCTTTGAAGAGTTCATATGGAGTCTTCTTTAAGATAGGTCTAATGATTACTCGATTTCCAACATAACATGCCGTACTAACCGCATCCGCCCAAAAGTATTTAGGAAGATTTGCATCCCTAAGCATTGTTCTTGCAAGTTCCACTAGAAACCTAATTTTCCTTTCAACTACTCCATTTTGTTGTGGAGTTCTTGGTGCTGAAAAATTATGAGAGATACCATGCTCTTCACAAAATTCTTCAAATGATGCATTTTGAAATTCTCCACCATGATCGCTTCTTATGGATACAATCTTTAATGACTTCTCATTTTGGATTTGTTTTGCATACTTCTTAAAGGCTTTAAAAGCATCAATTTTCTGTACAAGAAACACAGTCCAAGAATATCTAGAATAATCATCAACAATAACTAAAGCGTATACATTACCTCCGAAGCTTCTTGTCCTTGATGGACCAAATAAATCCATATGCAACAATTGAAGTGGTCTTGTTGTAGTCACCACATTCTTTGGTTTGAAAGATGATTTGGTTTGCTTTCCCTTTTGACATGCATCACATAATTTATCTTTGACAAACTTTATCTTAGGTAAGCCAATAACAAGATCATGTTTGGTTAACTTATTTAAATGATCCATATGAATATGGGCTACTCTTTTATGCCATAACCATGAATCATTATTATTGTTTACCAAAAGACATTTTACTTTCAAAGATAAATCATTTAAAGAAATCATAAAAATGTTATTAATTCTTGTACCTTTGAGTTTTATCTCATTGGTGAATTCATCGATGATCAAGCATTCTTCCTTAGTGAATTTGATCTTGAAGCCTTTGTCACAAAGTTGGCTAATGCTTAGAAGATTATGCTTTAGTCCTTCAACATAAAGAACATCTTCAACGGATGTGAAAGGTGGTGCACCAACTTTGCCTTTGCCAAGAATTCTTCCCTTATTGTTGTCTCCATAAGTGACAAAACCCTTGGCCTTTAACCTTAGATCTGAAAATTGGTTTAAGTCACCCGTCATATGCTTTGAACAACCACTATCTAGATACCATAGGTTTGAAGTGGTATTCAAGCATGCCTACAAAACAAATTAAGTTTTGTTAGGTACCCAAGTGGCTTTGGGTCCATCATAGTTAGTTCCTTTCTTCACCCATACATAATGTCCACTAGGAACACTAAAGTTCCTTACATAACAAGCATTGGGTGTGTGACCAATAATACCACAATAAAAACAAGTAGGTTCAAAGTTACTTCTATATCTAGGAGGATAAGATTTCTTCTTAACAAAGTTCTTCCTTTTAGGATAATGTTGCATTACTTTAGGCTTGATCACTTTCTCTTGAATTGGTTGGTTACTAGCCTTGACAAAGATAGTCTTGTTGGATCTTGGTTTATCAAATTTAGAGAAACCAAGTCCGCTCTTATCATTGGAGTATCTTTGTGTGCTAAGAATATTTTCCAATCCAATTTGCCCTTTTTCATATCTTTCTAAAACACGTTTTAATTGGACAATTTGGAAGGAAAGTGATTCACAATTCTTGCATGCAACATTATCTTCTTGAACACTAATCATTTTTTCTTTGTCATCTTTATGTTCTACTTCACTTATCTTAACCTTCTCTTCTAAAGATAGTATGATTTTCTTTTGAGATGAGATAGTTTTATAGAGAATTTTGCATTCTTTTAATAATTCATCTATTGCACCTTGTGCGCCATTATCAAAAAGAGAATCATCATAACTAACCTTGCCTTCTTCATCGTCGGAGTGGTGTGATGCCATTAGTGCTAGGTTTGCACTTTCGTCACTATCGGAGTCCGATGAGGAACTTACTTCATTATCTTCCCATGCTATGTAGGCCTTTTTATTTTTGAACTCCTTTTTGCCTTTGAATCCATTCTTCTTCGAAAGCTTTGGACATTCCGGCTTTATGTGTCCTTGTTTCCCACATTCATAGCATGTAACTTCTTGTGATGAAGTGGATGCTTCTTTATCTTTATGCTTTGAGAATTTCTTTCTTTTGACATAGTTAGTATTATCAATATTATTTTTATTACCAAAAAATTTGCCTAACCTTTTTACAAGAAGCAAGAAGTTTTCATCTTCATCCGATGCATCTTTCATTTTGCTTTCTTTTGAATCTACCTTTAATGCAATGCCTTTGGATTTCTTCTCTAAGTTCTCATGCTTTTCCAATCTTCCAAGTTCCGTCTCATATTCTTGAAGTTTTCCAAATAGTGTTGCGGAAGTAAATTTTGATAAATTTTTCTTTTCGGATATCGCCGTCACTTTTGGTTGCCACTCCCTTGTCAAAGATCTGAGCACTTTAAGATTAAGTTCTTCGGTAGTAAGAGTCTTACCAAGTGCCTTCAAGTGATTTGTCAAATGTACGAATCGTTTTTGCAAATCGAGAATAGTTTCTCCGGGCTTCATTCTAAACAGTTCGTACTCTTGGCTTAAAGTATTCAATCTTGATCTTTTAACTTCAGTAGTACCTTCATGAGTTTCTACAAGAGTATCCCAAATTTCCTTTGATGTTGTACATGCCGATACTCGGAAAAATCCATCCATACTAAGAGCACCTTGAAGAAGATTGACCGCCTTTTTGTCAGCAAGAACCATTTTTCTATCATTATCATCCCATGACGTTTTAGGTTTCTCCGATCCAACACCATTAACGACCGTTATAGGGACATGAGGACCTTGTAGGACAGCCTCCCAAACTTCTTCTCCTTGTGCTTCTAGATGAGCCTTCATTCGGATTTTCCAAAAGTCAAAATATTCACCACAAAACAATGGAGGCTTGTTGTTAGAACCACCATCTTTGAAAACTGGATTTTGATTTGCGGAAGCCATTCTGGATCTTTAGGAACAAGTTACCTATAACTTGCTCTGATGCCAAATGTAAGTATCAGATATGCCTAAGAGGGGGGGGGGTTGAATTAGGTTTTTCAAAAATAATCGGTTTTATGAGAATATCTTTACTAATTTTTTTTGGTTAAGTGTTTGAAGGCTTTTGATGGTTTTTATCTTTTTCTTGGTAATGGTAATGAAAGCGGTAAAAGCGAAAAGATAAAGAACACAACGATATATACTGGTTCCCCTCACAATCCGAGAGTACTCCAGTCCCCTTTCAAACACGAAAGAGATTTCACTATAGTTAGAATGATTGTACAAGCCTATGCCTACTATCTAACCTATAGGGTGATCAAAGGTTCTTAACACCTTTAAGATCAATCAACACTAATGTGGATGAAGAACAATCCTCTTCAAACACACCACTTACTTCCAACAATCCTGGATAGTAAGGAAACAATATTCTTTGAATTTTTACAAGAGTTTTTGTATGAAGTTTGTAGAGCAATATCAGTCTTGGATTGATCTTCTTCTTCAAATAAACAATTCTCAAAATGGATATAAGTGTTCACAATGTATGCATGAAACTTTGAATGAATTTTCAATGAAAATGTGTATAGAAAGTTTCACTTGAAAAAGAGTATTTGATGAACACTTGGAAATATTGAAAGATGAAGAATATATAGTTTATGAATTGTTAATGAAGAAGGTGATTAATGATTATGAAAGATGTAGTATTTATAATGTGTTAAACACCTCTTTGAATGGTTATTTTTCCATGAAGCAATGCAATGATTAAGTGGTAAGAAAACAAATTCGTTTGAATGAAATCATGCAATGGAAAAACACACTGGTTCAGTAGGAACCGGTTCCTACCTGGGACAACCCGGTTCCTGCTGAACGTTACAGCAAAAATATTTGAAATTTGAACTGAGGAACCGGTTCCCACCTAGGGACAACCCGGTTCCTACTAGTAAAACACAGAGATGATGAAACTGAGAATGCTGGGAACCGGTTCCCCCATAGGGACAACCCGGTTCCTAAAACCTTTATTTTGAAATTTACATATGAAAAAGGTTTTAAATGAACTCTTTAAAATATGAAACTTGTAGATGATTATGATATGCATGAAAATATATTTTGTGAACAATTATATGTCAAAGTGAGTATTGTTTATACCTTTGACGTTTTAGCTCGATTCTTGAATCTTCACAATTTCTTCAAGACTTTGAAATGATGTATTCTTGCTTAATACTTGAAATTCTTTTTGCACATCCTTTATGAAAGCTTGATGTCCATATTGTCTTCATCAAAACCAATTATGCTTGAGAAGCTTGCAATTACACAAGGTTCTTACTCATCGCTCCATGGTTCTACTCGTAGTCTCGATATTATTTTGGGTCATCTTCATGATTTGAGTCATAAGTTACTCTAGTAGGAATGTATTCCTTGGTGGTGGAATCTGACGAATCATTGATTTGTTTTTAAATTCTGGTTGTTCCTCCATTTAAAGTTCAGGTGGTCTTTCCATCGTGGATTATAAGTATTAGAATAGAAATTATCACTACTACGAAAAATTTATGTTACCTTAGTTGAAAAATGACATTTACCTCAATTTAGTGGGTGAGGTAACAAAGAGTATCATGCAAAATAAGCCATTTTTTTCTTGGTTGAACTTCCACTTGAAAGAAAAAAGTTGTACTGACCGATCTTAGCAACAACTTTGTATTTTTTAAAAACACGCTATTTTTTCTTTCGGTTCTAGAAACACGACATTCAAACCTTTCCAATTTCCACCGTATTCATGATGGAACTGATCAAATATTTTGTTAGAATTTATGATGTATTACAAAGAATGGAGGTTATAGACAGTATTATAAAAATGACCATCATGACAAGAATTATAAAATAACGTATGAAGGTTATAGACAGTAACCATATTATTTACCAAGTCAATTAATATTTTAAGCCACAATGAAATTTCCGTACGGTACATATTTGTCATATTGACAAAGTAATTAGCCGGAGAAGTTTATTAATTCACCGACAATAGTGGCACAAACATTTAAAATAAATTTTCTCTTTTATAATCCAAAAATATGTTTTTTCAAAGAATCGAAGTTAATTAATCACAAAGATAAACAACAAAAAATGCATGATTTTTTGAATAAAACTTGTATCATTTTACTCCTTTTTTTAATTGAGAAATTGTGTATCATTTTAGTCTCTTTTTTTTTTTTTTTCAATTAAGAATTTGAGTGCTGAGAAGTTGTGCATTTCTATATTTACATGTATTATAATAAAAAGAATAGCTCAAATTAAGATAAATAAGTATACATTTTTCTTATATTTTATTGTGAGAAAGTATTAGAGAACTCAGGCATGTTTGGAATTAATTTAACTTTATCTCTGTTTCACATTCCGGCCTCTCAATTATGCTTGCCAGTTCTTTTAACTAACAGCCAAAGGAAACAATTAGAATAAGCCTTCTCTGACGCGTTTTCACAAATATTTGTTGTTCAAGAACTCATTCAAACTTACTACCAAGCAATGATCACCAACATTATTAAATTTTAAAATACAAAAGGATAGTATGAACAAAAGGTATGTTATGCACAACATCCTTGAAAATTTAAACAATAAATATAATTTATAACATTAAGACAGCCTGTTATAATGCATTTGAAAAATTCAAAAATCTTATAAACTATGCTTGGCAAAAACTATATAAAGAGTACTAATACAGACTAGAGCAATCACAGTAACTAGCAAACATTCTTTCAAGAAACTCAATACAGAAATACAAAAACTTAAGAACATGGGAACCTCGGTTAGGTTGAGGCATTGGCCTCAACTCATCTATGCAATTGCATTTTGCTTAATTGCTACCAGTGTAGCTGCCGATGATGATAAGCCTTACTATGAAGGCAAACCAAACAATTACTATCCCACACCACCAAGTCATGGACAACAACCACCATATTATTTCAAACAACCTCCATATTACTACAAGTCTCCACCCCCACCATCTCCTTATGTTGAAAAATTTCCTCCATATTACTACAAATCCCCTCCACCTCCATCACCTTCTCCTCCCCCGCCATACGTTTACAACTCACCACAACCTCCATCCCCTTCACCTCCACCTCCATATATCTACAAGTCACCGCCTCCTCCTTCTCCTTCACCTCCCCCACCATATGTCTATAAAAGTCCACCACCACCCTCTCCATCACCACCTCCTCCATATGTCTACAAGTCTCCTCCTCCACCATCTCCTTCACCACCCCCACCATACGTTTATAAGTCACCACCACCACCATCTCCATCACCTCCTCCTCCATATGTTTACAAGTCACCGCCTCCTCCTTCTCCTTCACCTCCCCCACCATATGTTTACAAGAGTCCACCACCACCATCTCCATCACCACCACCTCCATATATCTACAAGTCACCTCCACCACCATCTCCATCACCACCACCTCCATATATCTACAAGTCACCTCCTCCACCATCTCCCTCACCACCTCCACCATATGTATATAAGTCACCACCACCTCCATCTCCATCACCACCACCTCCATATATCTACAAGTCACCTCCTCCACCATCTCCCTCACCACCTCCACCATATGTATATAAGTCACCACCACCTCCATCTCCTTCACCTCCACCACCATATGTCTATAAGAGTCCACCACCACCTTCTCCATCACCCCCACCACCATATGTCTACAAGTCACCTCCTCCACCATCTCCCTCACCACCACCTCCATATGTCTACAAGTCCCCTCCCCCACCATCACCCTCTCCTCCCCCACCATACGTCTATAACTCCCCACCACCTCCATCCCCTTCACCGCCTCCTCCATATGTATACAAGTCACCACCTCCACCATCTCCATCCCCACCCCCTCCATATGTCTACAAGTCCCCGCCCCCACCATCTCCCTCACCACCACCCCCATATGTTTACAATTCTCCACCCCCACCATCTCCTTCACCTCCCCCACCTTATGTCTATAAGTCACCACCTCCTCCCTCATCCTCACCGCCTCCTCCATACTACTATAAATCTCCACCTCCACCTTCTCCATCACCTCCTCCACCATATGTGTACAAGTCACCTCCCCCACCTTCACCTTCACCGCCGCCTCCTTATGTTTACAAGTCTCCACCTCCACCATCTCCATCACCTCCTCCATATCATCCCTACCTCTATAACTCACCCCCACCTCCCGTCTATTAAACTTCTGGTTAAAGCCATTTGAAATTTTTCAATGAATTATGTTAAACATTGTTGTGTTCATTTGTATTTAAGATTTTATTTGTTAATAAAACAACCTATATTGATTTTATAGCCTTATTTTGGTTGTAGAGTAATTGTGTTTGTATGGTGCTAATTCATAAGTCTATATTATTAATTTCCTTTAGATGTTTTAGAAATTTTTACATGTTTTTATGCACTTATATATTCATATCAACAACATCGACACATAAAGATATATCCTAAGAATTTTATGTCAGCAATTATAGAGGTCGTACAAAATAATAAAATGATGAGTTTAGTATCGTCTCCAATGAGAATATGATCTTAAGCATTACACGGTTTTGATCGGATAATGACAGAATAAGTGGATAACATGTGAGTTTGCATTGATCAAAAGTAATAGACTTCGTTTTTTTATGACCGTAAAAAACAGACTTCCTAAACTATATGCATTTGTTATTTGCAATGTATGAAGTGAAAAATATAATACGTAATTGATGAACACCCAGTAAGCATAATTGAAATCACAAGAATCAAAAACACACACACAATGTGGCTAAAGATGGATACATGCATAGGTAAATGTTGGAGTGTAATCTATCAGTAATTGATGGAATTTGAATCGTCCATTTAATTAACTCAACTCAATTCATCTCTAGATTGTTTAAGATAGATTTACATTGACACCTTAAGCCCAAGCCAGATTATCTTCACATAAAGACTAACATAATCATTGTGAACAAGTAATTCAACATAAAGTTGCATAAGTGTTGTACCCTAAATTTTGCCCCGACTTTTTATCTACATCATTTACATTTAGTATTCTTATTTTATCTCAAAAATCCAAAAAAATTATATGTAGTACTCATTTGCATCATTCTCATTCAAAAAATTGAAAAAAATATATATACATTCATTTCATAACATCATTTTAGAATTAATGGTTTTTGTCTATTCTTATTAATATTTTGGGATTTATAATTTTAATTTTAAATTCAATTTAAATTTAAGTTGAGTTTTTAATTAAAATTAGTAAATCAATTTTATCATGTTATTTTGTTATTACTTGTTTTATTTTCTTTTATAGGTACAATTCAATAAAAGTGAGGACTATCTTTTGGTCCAATAAAGAGGAAAGATCTTATTGTTCAAGCTAAGCCCATTTGCAAATATTGATTCAGAAAAAACAAAATTTTCACAAAGTCACATGGATCCCACACTCCAAAGAACCTCACGATTTCTGCAAGTAAGAGACAAAAATGCAAAACAAACTTTCTGCCACCTCCCCATTTTCTCCTCATGCGTTTTGATTCACTCCGGAAAAAGTGGATCTAAAATTCTTCAGACATTCCTCACCAATTCCCCTCAATTTCCTATCCTACCCTCACCTCACACTCACTATATAACAAGCATCGTAGAACAGATTCAGGGGAGGAAAAAAAAGCTATTGTTACTCTGCAGAAATATCATCACAAACTT
This sequence comes from Vicia villosa, assembly GCF_029867415.1. Lineage (NCBI taxonomy): Eukaryota > Viridiplantae > Streptophyta > Magnoliopsida > Fabales > Fabaceae > Vicia > Vicia villosa. Next base: position 82,764 of record NW_026706403.1, read on the forward strand.
CCTCCACAAATATCAAAACCGATGTCACCTTAACTTCATTTTCAAATCTGAACCAATCTTCAGCGAATATCATTACCTTCACGTTTCAGACCACAAACTCACCTTCTTGAACCACAAACTTCCTCCAAACACAAAATAAAACTCTACTGCAAATTCTTTAATAAACCAATCACACAACCTTTCACTGATTCTCTTCAACCATCAGAACCGTAAATTTCATTCAACATCCATAAATTAACCATCACCATTGCAAACTCAAGCACCTTTAATCCATTCCAATACCACACTTCTACCGATTAACTTTTAAAACCTTCAAACACCACACCTTCATACAATAGCTTCACGGTTCTTTCAGCTAAACACAAACCATCTAAACCGAAACAGATCCATAACTCTGTAAACCGGCGGCAGATTTGCTACGTTCACGACACAATCTCCAACCGGATCCCATCGCAAATTCTGAGCAAGGTCACCGACGCGGTGACGCGGGATCAACGGAAGAATCACCATCGAACTCACCAGCCGCAAGATCGTTCAACACCGACGCATCGAGTATTGCAGCATCTCGCCTTCCTCGACTCGCAGCAAATCGGTAATCACTCTTATCTGTGTATTTCGTATCCATATTTTGCCTGACTTTGTTGCTGGATTGTTGTTGATGGTCATTTATCACTGAAAATGTATGCTAGTTTTGTTTGAGTTGATTGTCGAACTGAGTGGACTGTTGCAATTTCTGTTGATCTGATGTCGTTGTTGTTTCGGTGGTCTGAGAGTTAGAATAGATGTAAGATTTGAGTGAGATATATGGAGAAAGTTTGTTTGAGAGGTTTTGTTGTTATGTTGCGTTTTTCTTGAAATCAGAAAAGCAGGGGAGAGTGATGTGAGGTCAGGGGCGGACAACACCAAGTCCCTTTAGGGTTTATTTTTTCGTTTTGGGCTTGGTTGTAGAAAGCCCAATTCTGCAGTCATTTACCATACACCCTATTAGGAGTACACCCCCTGGACTGATTTTCCAAACTGATCTTGGGCTAACATATCATGAGCCCACCGAATTGGCTTTATACATCCTGGATCCAGCGCTGTACCTCCTCCTGGGGTTGATATATTTTGTTTTGGGCCAGCATTTGTTTCCTCTTGCCTTATGATTAGACTTTAGTTGTTTTTTTTATTTACTTGTTAATTCCTTTAATTGATAAAAATACAAAGATATGTTAGTATTTTAGATTAATCAGATTTTCTCTTGTTATTAAAAACACCAAAAATATGTTGCTTATTTTAATTTCTTTTTAGATTTAATATGCTTACTCCTAGACTTTCTTTAGTTAATTTTGATTAATATTTGTTAGTATATTTTTGTCATTTATTCATGCATCATTATATATATCCGTTGCTAATATTTTCTTGACTTTTGTGAGGTACTACTATCATTGAGCCATTGGACTTTATTGTGGACATTTATAACTCATTTTAATTTTTGTATATATTATCCTTTTATTTTCCGCTTTAATATTTCGATTGGGTTGTAATAATTAGTAGTTAATTTTCATCCCCATTCGGTTAAGTGTGTAATCCCCATTCCCGAAGCCTTGTAATAATTTTACCGCTTTCCTTTACCGCTTTATTTTATTATTGCTTGCATGCTTTAACCGTTTTTCAAAATAAAAGAATATTAGGTTCTTAGCCGTTTTCTACCATAAGTCGATTGCACTTCACGCATCGCCATCAACCGTACTTACACATGCACACTTGCACGTACACCCTTATTTTACTCCTATGTTCATCCCTTTATGCTTGAACTTGTATGCTTGTTTGTATGGATTTTACCTGTATGAGCTTGTATGTTTCCATTTACTTCTTCCATCTTCTTTTTAAACAAACTATTCACCCCCGCATTACTTGGTCCATATACCAAGCTCCCAACCAACTCTTTGTAAGTCGAGTGCCTTGTGCACCGCCATCGACCTGTTTTCAAAACTCTTTTCATAATAAAACTTTGACTTCTGTCATGTGATCTTCTTTAAAAACTCTTTGTGGCTAGCACTCTTTTCCTTTAAAATTGTTTTCAATAAAACCTTTTTCAAAACTTTTGAGCAGAACTACAAATGCTCTGACTTCTCCATTGCACTGAGGAGGTATGTAGGCACAAGATGTTTATGTCTTGCCGAGCAAACTTTTGTAAATACCCTTCTTCTTTTGTAAATAACCTTTTTCTTTTGTATATATTTCTTTTCTCATTTCTTTAAGCAAACAAAAATGGTTTTAACATAAACACAGATTTTCAAAAGGTTCCTGTGGAGTACCACAGATGTGAGGGGTGCTAACACCTTCCCCTTACATAACCAACCCCCGTACCCAAATTTCTTTTGTGGTTTTTTCGAGTTTTTTCCCTTTCCTCTTTTGGAATTAAAAAAGTTCGGTGGCGACTCTTGCTTTTTAACGATTTAAGTTAACCAATGACTTAAACTCCAAATTTTCCGCCGCTACAGAAAAGTGGCGACTCTGCTGGGGACTATCTCTAAGTGGGTTTAGCCTATTTTGTTTATCTGTGTGTTTATGTTATTGCCATTTGTTTGCTTTTTGTATATTTTTATGTGGTTACTTGGGTGATACCTTGTGATATGAGATAAAGTTCTAACCCGAACTTTTGTGAGTAACTTGAGATAGGAGGTGGTATGACCAATAGTTGCATGTCAGGAGCGATCCTTAACATGAGCATCATATGGTGGAACCCCAATCAGTGGAGGCCTCATGGAAGGTAGTAGATGTTGTTACGAGCTATCGTAAGAACGCTATTATTTTCAATAGTGAGTGTCCGTAGAAGCTGAATGACCTAGAACCCTTTTAACCCATCTAAGCCTTTTTTAGGATGTAGTGCAGAAACAAGTTCAAGTACCAATTTGTTCTTGTTGTCATGCGATGCTACGCTCAGACGAGGTCTTTTTAGGAATATTATTGGTGCCCATGAGCAATTGTGTGTGCTGGTAGTATCCGATAGAAGATTGAAAACTCTGGGAACCTTTGTAGAACCCGTTTGGCAGGTACAAAATTCCCTAGTACATACCTTTGTGGGTTGTTCTTAATCTTGACTCCATGCTCGTGACTTTGAACCTTGTTTGTGTGACCCTGTGAGACCTTGATTATGATGGATACATAAACCATGCATTCGTTTGATTTCTAAGGAACTCATAGGTCTTTCTTGGTAAACATCATAAGTTTCATCAAACTCAATGGATCTTGGGTGTTGATGGGGTGAAAACCCTAATCCACCAAAATGGATGATTGATCTTGATGATAACTTGATCAATGCTTTGATCCAATTTAGGATTTACGTCCTTCATGCTTTGATGTTTACAAATTAATAACTTGAATTCTTTGAAAATCAAACAACATTGCATTTGCATTGCATCATTTGCATATTTCATGCATTTATCCAGGTTGTCCAGAAAACTTATCCTTGTCTGTCTCCATCTTCAGTGTTGTCTGTCTACCGTCAAGCTGATTCCTCGACACATTGAACTAGAAACATGTATCTGAAGAGTATGGAAGAATTTCAACAAGACCAAGAGTTGCTAAGAGCAGAGGTTAGCCAGTTGAAAATACAGATGGATCAGATTATGGAAACCCTGCAAGTCTTGTTGAAGAGAGAATGCAACTTTCCTCCGATTATTACAAAGCAAGTGGATACTCATTTAGCCTTTTCCGTTGCTACTTCAAATCAAGGGCAACCATCTGTTATGTCATGTGATTCATATTTTGGAGTAGAGAAGGAAACACCTGTTTGCTTTCCTCAATCAGTGCTTCGTAGGACTCTGCATCAACGTCCATTGTCTGTTCCTTCTCAAGGTAACAAAAAGCAGAAACAAGATCGGAATCGTGATAGGACTCACTTTGATCCTATTCCTATGTCATACACTGAACTGTATCCTACTTTGGTCCGGAAAGGGTTAATTACAACAAGAGCCATGCCTCCTCCTCGAAACCCTCCCTCAATAGGATTTCGGCCTGATCTTCATTGTGAGTTTCATCAGGGTGGTGCTGGCCATGATTTAGAACATTGTTATGCTTTGAAGACCTTGGTGCAAGAGTTGGTTAGGTCAAAGATGCTATCTTTCAGGGATATGGGTCCTAACGTTGTCACTAATCCTTTGCCAGATCAAAGTGGCTGAAGACAAGTCAAAGCCAGATGGTCTCCTAAAGCCAAGTGTTTCAGACAGGATAGCTCATCCTTGTTGCTGATTAATCACTAGGCCTTTGTTTCTTTACTGTTTGCATTTCCTTCATTGTATATTTTACTTTCAAACTTGTTTATTCCTGAATGTTAACTTTAATGAAATGAGCATTGCATATTTTGAATTCATTCACATCCACTATGCTTATGTTTATTCCTTCTTTTACAAAAAGTTTCTTCCATTTGCTTTCTCTATCAAACTTGTGTTTTATGCAGAGATTTGAGGGGGGATGATGACAACGAAATACCCAAGTTGTTGAACTGTATGCTTTCAAATAAAACTTTGTTGATGATGTACAGGCATTGTTTCAATTCCCAAACACTGGAGAAATAAGGAAGTTAATCCCTTGTTAACCCCTTTGAGCCTTCGAAGTAGGAGTTTCTTTCTATACGAAAAAACCCGCATTTTAAACCCGGGGCAGGGTAGTTCTCCGTTAATTTGACTGTGCATTCTATTTTAAGAGAATCATTCAGTACACCTTTCAACAAAGGTTTCAATCACAAGCTTTCCTCCGCATACATCAACGAAGTGTTGGAGATGTCAATCAAAAGCCAATGATGGTTCGTCAATCATTAAGCAAGGCAGTCACTATCTTTCAAAGAAAATGTGTATTCAAAAAAAAAAAGAATCAAAGAAAAGCCTGCTAAGTCAAATCAAAAGAATGACTTAGGCAAAAATAAGGGCATCCCGCTGACTGTAAGTTCAAAATAAACAGTTCAGGCAAAAGTTAGGGATATCAAAAGAAAAAGTTGAAAAAAAAGAAGTCAATAAATTCCTGAATAACACAATGTTGTGACTATCAAAAGGAAGAAGTGACTGCCATCTCAAATGTTCTCCTTGCTTGTGAAATATCATCATGATCAAAGGTGTAAATCCAGAAGTCTCTTGGAACTTGAATGCATAAGTTGAATTGACTGAGTGTTAGGACTGGAGATCATCACGAAGATGGGATGGGTACAATCAAATTTTGAGCCTTATATCCTTTGTTTCTAAAACCGTGAACCTGACCACGTTACAACCTTTAAAAGACCTAATTGAAGCAAGGTTTATTTTGAAAGCATACTACAACAAGGTTGCGTAACCTGACTCCCATGAGATTTTCCAATCATCTGTTTTGATATCATTTGTTTGCTTTATCCATCACTTTGATTATCTTAACCTTTGTGTTTTGACCAGTGATTCCATTTGCTTTACATCAATAACATCATTCCAATAATGATTTTGATTTCAAAAATATGCTTTGAGCATTGCATTAAAATTACCATTCTTGAATGAACATTTTATTTGCAAGTAAGCACTCATCTTTCAGGAAGTTCAAACAGTCGAGAAACTTGATCAGTGATCCTATCAGGGGCACGTTACTTCAAGATCCTGTTGTTCAGACGTCCAGTCAAGTTTTGTTGATCAGAATATCATTTCAAGACTTATACTGGGGCAAGCCATCCCAACATGTATTTCAAGAATTGAAGCCATGATCAGTTCATCCCCAGTACAATTCAACTGAAGCCATGATCAGTTAACTTGCAACAATTAGTCAATCAGGGGCAATCTTCATCATCAATCCCCAAGCAGTTTATCAGTCCTTCCCAAAAGGATCATCAGTTTGATACAGTTACCAGTGTAATAGAAGTTTGTTTAAGCATCTTCTTCCCAAGCAGAGTTGGTGGAGTTCCCGTGTTGAGGAATCAGGGTCCCAATCTTGCCTCACATAAGAGTCTACCTCAGTTGTCGCAAACAATTGCATTGTATTTATCATTCATCATGCATAGAAAGATTCAACATCATGCATAGAAATAAATTTCATACTCATTCGCTTTCTCTGAGGTCTTGTTGCTATCAACATCTTCACCTTGAGATCAAAGTCCAACTTACTTGGCACCTATCCAAAACAGATACTTGTTTGTCTTCTCTGTCTAGTGTTGTTCCTTGATGTATCCTTTCTTCATTCAGTGCCATTCCTGGATGTTATGTTTTCTCTCTCTTCTTTCAATGCCATTCCTGAAAGATTTCGACCATGCTTTATCTTGGTTCCCCTCAATCATGTTTTATCTTGATTGTCTCCGATCTTGCTTTATCCTGATCGCTTTCGACCTTGCTTTATCTTGGTTCCCTTCAATCATGTTTTATCTTGATTGCCTCCGATCATGCTTTATCCTGATCGCTTACACCATGTTTTATCTTGGTTCCCTTCAATCATGTTTTATCTTGATTGCCTCCAATCATTCTTTATCCTGATCGCTTTCGACCATGTTTTATCTTGGTGACCTTCAATCATGTTTTATCTTGATTGTCTCCGATCATGCTTTATCCTGATCGCTTTCACTATGTTTTATCTTGGTTACCTTCAATCATGTTTTATCTTGATTGTCATTTGATGCTTCTTCGTTCATGCTTTATCTTGAATGTCTCTGATACGTTCTTCTCAAGATCCAATCATGTTTTATCTTGATTGCCCTTAACATTATTCATTCATGATTTATCTTGAATGCCTCATATATTCTCTCCTCGAAGTCCGATCATGTTTTATCTTGATTGCCTTTGTTGTGTATCTTCCTTTCCAAATTCATTCTCGTTTTACTCTTGAATGATTTTTGACGTGGGTTTCAGAGATCTTTCATTCTGAATTTCTCTGTTGATCTTCTGTCCAGATTTCCTTTCATGTTTTACTCTTGAAAGCTTCTGTTGACTGTCTTTTTCCCTTGCGAAGTCCAGTTTTATTCCTGGGTACGCTTATCTTTTCCCCAGCTGTTTCTTTTAGTCGAGTCTATTACTCTTTCCTTTTGTTTATTCCCCTGCGGAGTTCTTGTGTAGTGTACCATGTTTCTCCATCAATAGTTTGTCTCTCGTGGCGCTTTATTCCCCACAGAGATTCGAGTCTGTCTCATATCATATCATACAAAAAAAAACAAAAAAAAGTCCCTGCATTCATGGCATAACATAGCATTGCATCAAGGGGGCAAAATTCAGGTTTTTAAGTATTTAATTACCTTCTGCCACTGGTATCTTGATGACTAAGTCATTCAAGCTGTCTGGCTAAAGATAATTAAATAGGGGCAGCTGTTGTACCCTAAATTTTGCCCCGACTTTTTATCTACATCATTTACATTTAGTATTCTTATTTTATCTCAAAAATCCAAAAAAATTATATGTAGTACTCATTTGCATCATTCTCATTCAAAAAATTGAAAAAAATATATATACATTCATTTCATAACATCATTTTAGAATTAATGGTTTTTGTCTATTCTTATTAATATTTTGGGATTTATAATTTTAATTTTAAATTCAATTTAAATTTAAGTTGAGTTTTTAATTAAAATTAGTAAATCAATTTTATCATGTTATTTTGTTATTACTTGTTTTATTTTCTTTTATAGGTACAATTCAATAAAAGTGAGGACTATCTTTTGGTCCAATAAAGAGGAAAGATCTTATTGTTCAAGCTAAGCCCATTTGCAAATATTGATTCAGAAAAAACAAAATTTTCACAAAGTCACATGGATCCCACACTCCAAAGAACCTCACGATTTCTGCAAGTAAGAGACAAAAATGCAAAACAAACTTTCTGCCACCTCCCCATTTTCTCCTCATGCGTTTTGATTCACTCCGGAAAAAGTGGATCTAAAATTCTTCAGACATTCCTCACCAATTCCCCTCAATTTCCTATCCTACCCTCACCTCACACTCACTATATAACAAGCATCGTAGAACAGATTCAGGGGAGGAAAAAAAAGCTATTGTTACTCTGCAGAAATATCATCACAAACTTCCTCCACAAATATCAAAACCGATGTCACCTTAACTTCATTTTCAAATCTGAACCAATCTTCAGCGAATATCATTACCTTCACGTTTCAGACCACAAACTCACCTTCTTGAACCACAAACTTCCTCCAAACACAAAATAAAACTCTACTGCAAATTCTTTAATAAACCAATCACACAACCTTTCACTGATTCTCTTCAACCATCAGAACCGTAAATTTCATTCAACATCCATAAATTAACCATCACCATTGCAAACTCAAGCACCTTTAATCCATTCCAATACCACACTTCTACCGATTAACTTTTAAAACCTTCAAACACCACACCTTCATACAATAGCTTCACGGTTCTTTCAGCTAAACACAAACCATCTAAACCGAAACAGATCCATAACTCTGTAAACCGGCGGCAGATTTGCTACGTTCACGACACAATCTCCAACCGGATCCCATCGCAAATTCTGAGCAAGGTCACCGACGCGGTGACGCGGGATCAACGGAAGAATCACCATCGAACTCACCAGCCGCAAGATCGTTCAACACCGACGCATCGAGTATTGCAGCATCTCGCCTTCCTCGACTCGCAGCAAATCGGTAATCACTCTTATCTGTGTATTTCGTATCCATATTTTGCCTAACTTTGTTGCTGGATTGTTGTTGATGGTCATTTATCACTGAAAATGTATGCTAGTTTTGTTTGAGTTGATTGTCGAACTGAGTGGACTGTTGCAATTTCTGTTGATCTGATGTCGTTGTTGTTTCGGTGGTCTGAGAGTTAGAATAGATGTAAGATTTGAGTGAGATATATGGAGAAAGTTTGTTTGAGAGGTTTTGTTGTTATGTTGCGTTTTTCTTGAAATCAGAAAAGCAGGGGAGAGTGATGTGAGGTCAGGGGCGGACAACACCAAGTCCCTTTAGGGTTTATTTTTTCGTTTTGGGCTTGGTTGTAGAAAGCCCAATTCTGCAGTCATTTACCATACACCCTATTAGGAGTACACCCCCTGGACTGATTTTCCAAACTGATCTTGGGCTAACATATCATGAGCCCACCGAATTGGCTTTATACATCCTGGATCCAGCGCTGTACCTCCTCCTGGGGTTGATATATTTTGTTTTGGGCCAGCATTTGTTTCCTCTTGCCTTATGATTAGACTTTAGTTGTTTTTTTTATTTACTTGTTAATTCCTTTAATTGATAAAAATACAAAGATATGTTAGTATTTTAGATTAATCAGATTTTCTCTTGTTATTAAAAACACCAAAAATATGTTGCTTATTTTAATTTCTTTTTAGATTTAATATGCTTACTCCTAGACTTTCTTTAGTTAATTTTGATTAATATTTGTTAGTATATTTTTGTCATTTATTCATGCATCATTATATATATCCGTTGCTAATATTTTCTTGACTTTTGTGAGGTACTACTATCATTGAGCCATTGGACTTTATTGTGGACATTTATAACTCATTTTAATTTTTGTATATATTATCCTTTTATTTTCCGCTTTAATATTTCGATTGGGTTGTAATAATTAGTAGTTAATTTTCATCCCCATTCGGTTAAGTGTGTAATCCCCATTCCCGAAGCCTTGTAATAATTTTACCGCTTTCCTTTACCGCTTTATTTTATTATTGCTTGCATGCTTTAACCGTTTTTCAAAATAAAAGAATATTAGGTTCTTAGCCGTTTTCTACCATAAGTCGATTGCACTTCACGCATCGCCATCAACCGTACTTACACATGCACACTTGCACGTACACCCTTATTTTACTCCTATGTTCATCCCTTTATGCTTGAACTTGTATGCTTGTTTGTATGGATTTTACCTGTATGAGCTTGTATGTTTCCATTTACTTCTTCCATCTTCTTTTTAAACAAACTATTCACCCCCGCATTACTTGGTCCATATACCAAGCTCCCAACCAACTCTTTGTAAGTCGAGTGCCTTGTGCACCGCCATCGACCTGTTTTCAAAACTCTTTTCATAATAAAACTTTGACTTCTGTCATGTGATCTTCTTTAAAAACTCTTTGTGGCTAGCACTCTTTTCCTTTAAAATTGTTTTCAATAAAACCTTTTTCAAAACTTTTGAGCAGAACTACAAATGCTCTGACTTCTCCATTGCACTGAGGAGGTATGTAGGCACAAGATGTTTATGTCTTGCCGAGCAAACTTTTGTAAATACCCTTCTTCTTTTGTAAATAACCTTTTTCTTTTGTATATATTTCTTTTCTCATTTCTTTAAGCAAACAAAAATGGTTTTAACATAAACACAGATTTTCAAAAGGTTCCTGTGGAGTACCACAGATGTGAGGGGTGCTAACACCTTCCCCTTACATAACCAACCCCCGTACCCAAATTTCTTTTGTGGTTTTTTCGAGTTTTTTCCCTTTCCTCTTTTGGAATTAAAAAAGTTCGGTGGCGACTCTTGCTTTTTAACGATTTAAGTTAACCAATGACTTAAACTCCAAATTTTCCGCCGCTACAATAAGAACTAATCATAGTGTGTATGCAAGACCATCCAATCAGGAAATTGTACAATTAGACCTAGGAAGTGAATGGAACAGAAATGCAAGGTAATAATATTGGGTCATGTGCCCTTAGGGCACATGTTAAGGATACTATAATTAAAAAAAGTTAAAAGTAATTAAATACATCAAAGTCATATTCAAAGTTTCAATACATTGAATACACGCGGTTCCAAGAAAATATTTCTATAAATATCTTATTAACTTGTGCCCTTAGGGCACATGTTAGTTTTTCCCAATAATATTTACCTGCAACAATGAAGTTCCCAATTGTTACTGGTGAGCTATGAGATGCATTAACAAGAACTTTTGACGGCGGAGAAACATCTCGGATCGGAAACAACCATCTCCGCAGCGACGTAACAAACATCCATCAGCCATCAGCAGTGAGATTGAACTGTTGACCATCCCTTTGCGTTTGGGAAAGCTATTAGGTTGAAAATAAAAGTGGAAAGGGGAATAAAGTTACCACAATTTTCTTTCTCCAAAATTAAATAAGAGTTTAATGGTGATGCACAATATAAAAAAGTTTTATACTTTCATCCAATGAAAATATATCATTTTGCCATGTCATCTCAGTAATTTGAAAATAACAGTATGACTTGGTAAGATACATGGTCGTGATTGGTTGACACTGTAAAACTTTTATACACTGTCATGCATCACCTATTTTCTCATTAAGAGTTTAATGGTGATGGACTGACAGTGTAAAAAGTTTTATACTTTCATCCGATGAAAATATATCATTTTGCCATATCATCTCAGTAATTTAAAAATAACAGTATGACTTGGTAAGATATATGGTCGTGATTGGTTGACACTGTAAAACTATTTTACACTGTCAGTGCATCACCTATTTTCTCATTAAATAATCTTAGAATACGAATTGTCGGGGTGTGTTTAATATATTTTTTATATTTGATGTAATTGAAATAATTAAAATGTATTTTATTATAGTAAATAAAAAAATTAAAATTATTTTAATATATAATTATGAATTATAATTTTTATTAATTAATTTTAATGTTAAAAATAAAATAAAATGATATTTGAAATATGTAAGATTGTCAAGTATCTTTTAATTTTAAAGAAATATTTTTGAAATATATGTTGTGTTTGGTTATTTTCTTACTTTTTCACAACATATGGGGCATTTGTTTCACGGTATAAAAATTAATCCCAGGAATAATTTTCCCAGGCATAACATTCTAAGGAATAAGTTTTTATAAAAAGTGTTTGGGAAGTATATTAAAAAGTCTAGAAATTTTTTATTTTTAAATTATTTTTAATTAATAATATATTATAATTATAGATAGAAAATAATAATTATAAATAAAATAGTATGTAGTAGTGGAGGTAACTACTATTTTGGTGGTAACCGTCGGGAATAAAAGATTCCCACACTTATGAGAGGGGATTAGAAAGCCATTAAACATGGGAAAAATTCTTTCCTGGGTATAGTTTTTTCCTATGAACAATTTTTTATTCCCTTCTAACAAACATAGGTATTTTTATTTTCAACCTTAAATTTCCAAGAATATATTTTGTATCCATGAAACAAACACACCCATAAATTCTTCCAAAGTATTTTCTAGTATGTTCAATTAAAATGTTTTCAATAACACCACATTCTTTAAGAAATAATTTATTCTTCACAAACCAAATTGTAAATATATCCAATTGATTAGTGACATAATTTTTTTATTATAATATGCAATGCCTAGTAAATATACAAATTATGACATGAAGATACATAATTCAATTTTGTTGAAGAAAAATAAAAGCCTATTGAAATTTTATGTATTATAAGGGAAAAGATATGGGCATGTTTATTTTGTCTTTTTTTAAAAAATGATTTTTATTGTGTTTTATAAAAAACATTTAATTTTGAAGCTATTTCAAATAGATTTTTATAAAAATCATTTTTAAAATACTACTTTTTGAAAAAATTACGATTTTGAATATGTTTTATTCTTCAATAATGTTTGTTTATGTTATAGTATGTCAAAAGTAATGTTTCAATTTTGAAAAATCGAATATAAATTTTTTTGTAATATTTTAAAAAACGGTTTTGTAAAATCTATTTTCAAAATTACAAAGAAAAATCCATTTTTCTAAAGCTGAAACAAACTAGCTCATATAGGTAATATTAGCGCATTTTGTTGATCACTACAAGAAAAACACGTTTTAGCTGCAATTTTTTAGCGTCGGCCCCGACACTGACACTATTAGTGTCGCCCTAATGACTCACTTAACCGACGCTACCGAAGAAAAAATCACTTGTTCAAAATTTTGGCAGATTTTTACTTTAGCTTCGGCTTTAGCCGACGCTAATGTTGGTGCGAAAATATTTTCATTTCCCCCACCAGATTTTGTTTGGCTCCTTCTCATTTGTTAATGTGAATAATTTTTTTTATTTATTTTAGCGTTGGCTTAAGGCGACGCTATTGTGGTGCGAAAATAGTTTCATTTCCCCCTCAAATTTTGTTTGCCTCCTTTTCATTAATTATATTATTTTAAATAATTTATTATTTTAGCGACGGCCTATGGCGACGCTAATGTTGGTGCGAAAATAATTTTATTTCCCCCCAAATTTTGTTTGCCTCCTTTTCATTTATTATATTATATTAAATAATTTAGTATATTAGCGACGGCTTTTTGCGACGCTAATGTTGGTGCGAAAATAATTTTATTTCCCCCCACAGATTTCATTTTTTTCCCACTCATTTTTTTGTAATTTTAAATAACTTTGTATTTAATTATTTTTAACCATAATTTAAAAACCAATAAAATATATATATTAAAATTAATTTTTTATTTATAAATAAATTTTAAAAATTAATAATATAAAACTTATACTTTGGGGAACTAAATTTTTTAAAACAAATCAATTTTATAATTTAATAAACCAAAATTAAATTATAAAACAAAACTACAAATTATAAGTAAAATTTATATTTTAGAATAAATTTATAAATTTATAAAATACAATCAAAATTATAACAAAAATAAATTAAAACTAATTTATAAATTTAATTTATAATAAAATCAAAATTGTAATAAAATTGAATGAAAATGTAATTTATAACTTAAAACAAAAATAATTAAAACTAAAAACCCTTCCAGATAGTGAAAACGTTTCCATTCCTTCCATGTTTCCACGCTTCCACGCTTAACAAAACCAAAAGCCCTAAACGCTTCCACGCTTAACAAAACCAAAAGCCCTAAACACTTCCACGCTTCTACGCTTCTGAAAAACAAAATCCCTAACCGCAGGTTTCAGGAATCGCATCTCAAAATCGCTCCATATTCTCAATTTCAGTTCATCGTATTTCTTTCTCAAAATCGCTTCTCATCGTTTCAGGTGCCCTGAATGTGACCGGAGCCGTAACGACGTGACCAGAGTTCGTTTTATCCAATCAGCTCTCCAGACCCTTCGTTACCTTTCTCTTTTCTGAGGTAAGCTCTACATTTCTTCTCTCCCTTAATTCTTTGTTTCAATTAGTTGTAACGACGTGACCAGAGTTCGTTTTGATTTGTTGTTTCGTTTGGTTTCAAAGTAAATCCTTGTTCACTTCTATCTACTATGAATGAGCATTCAGCATATCAATCATGTTTTGAGCATTTTAAAAGAATCATTGAAACTTTGGTTTGTGAAGCTACTCATTGAAAATGGACATTCGAATGTTTAAATGTTTAAAAATGTTTAAATGTTTAAGTTGAAGTGAACTGCATTTTTTCTAAGCTTGGCCCTGTATGTGATGTATTATGTGGATCATGAAGTCATTGAAACATAGCAACAACTTTGGTTTAGCCACAGCTTTGAAGAATAGCAACAACAATTTAGTCACAGCTTTGAACTTCATGATAATGTCAGTAAGTTTCTTGGTGAATTGAAGGATAAAAATGGTCCAAAATCCAAAAATCCTACAATGATTGGGAGGCTGGGATCAACAATGGGGACAGAATCACTTTAACTATAGGGTGATTCCTAATTCATATTGATCAAGTCTATAGCTCAGAATAACAACAATTTATAACAACAATTTAACTATAGGATCATTTGAAGAATAACAACAATTTATCATGAAGTCATTTGAAGTCATCATTTGAAGTGAACTGTATTATGTGGATACTTTGGTTTATGATTTGTTTTGACTTGAGTGAGGTTTAATGGTGATGCTGCTAGTATTGAAATGTATATGTATATATATACTATAATTTATATAGTATATTGTAGCAACTACTGAATTGTATATGTAGTTCATCTTCATATTCATATATATATACTATAATTTATATAGTATATTGTAGCACATGACTTTTTTAATTTTGTTGTATTATACAAATTGCAGTTTTCGAAAAGAATCCCTAAATTGCAACTTCGATTTCTTCCGTCTGAACCAACAAAGACTTCATCATCATCACGGTTAGATATTTGACTTTGTTTTTAATTTCTTGATCAACTGTTGTTGCTGGCTTTCACAATGTTGGATGCATATTGTGCTTTTAAGTTTACTCCAAGAAACTTTGCCGCTACAATGATATGGCATGCTATATAAAAATTGTTGTGTATCCATATAGGCTAAAATTTAATCATATATGGATTTAGTTGATCATCTCACTTTTGGTTATGTTGTTCATGTATTCCATTCACGGGCTTCTCTCTTTTCATTCTAATTTGGATTTCTTGTTGGTTTGATTTTGTTTTGTTTGGCTCTTCTCTAAGTTGGTTATGATTGGTTTAGTTTCGCTTAACTTGGTTTTTACCAATTTGGTTTTGTTTGGATGATTTGATTTCGGTTTAGTACTGTTTTGATCTTTTGGTTTAATTTGATTTAGTTCCCCAACTTGTGTCTCCTAAGTCTAAACTCTGTCCAACTATTTTAAATACAAAATTATCCTTTCAAGTTTACCTTACACAGATCTTAGATCTATTTTATGTTAGTGTGATCACAATGAAATTAAAAAAAGGGGTGTTACTTGAAAAAAGATATTTATATCAATTAGAGAACTACTAGTCATCAAACATAAAATGATATTTGAACTAATCAATATTCATGATTTATGTCAACTGCTAAAGTAACAAATCAATCTATTTTTATTGCTATTTTTGTCTCATAGTCTCATGGCTTCTAGCAGTTTTAATTCAGCAAGATATCATTTCACAATGAAATCATTTGTTCAATGTCGTGGAACTCAATTTGAGGTTGTTTGTAGTTTAGTTTAGTTTGAGTGTTTTTTTCTCTTTCACTTTGAGTGAACCTAACCTTATTCAAAAGCAAAGTAAGAAAGAAAAAAAAGCAAAAATTCTGGTTCTCCTTTTTATTTTATCAATCACGGAGAGAAATAGTCAATGCGACACTACCTTTACTTTTCTCCAATTTTTTATGACTCAGTAGTTCTTTCTATTTATCATAATATATTTGTTCTTTCTTCATTCTCTTCATTAAATTATGCTAAAATATCCTAGTTGTCTGTGGCAATGAAAAGGGATATGTATTCATGTATAAATAATGTCTAGACCTTTGTTGAGTGTAGAATACTCATACTAGTTTGTGTTGTTAGTTTATGTTTAGATTTCAATTGACTAGTAAGTAGGGCATGGTTGTGTCTTCTTTCATTAACAAAACGTGAAACTTGGAATATGAAATTAGAAAGAAAAAAAACACAATTTGTGTTGGATGTGTTTGCCGCTTTATGGTAGGTATAATCATGGTGGGATGGATCAACATGTCTACTCAAATGTATATAAGGGGATAGTTATTTAAGATGTGACATATGATTAGTTGGTTGTAAAATTAATTATTTGACATACCGGATTGCAAATTAGAAATGATTAAATATTGCCTTTGTTGTGTGCTACTGGTGTGACTCAATCTACTAAGGAATTTGTTAGGAATGCAGTTTTAGAGACTAGTGTGTCATTTTTTTAAATTGCTTTCATGTACAAATTGTGTTGGTTGCGTGTTGTATTCATTTCTGACGCAAAGAAGGTTCCCTGAAGTTAATCTTTAGTACTTTGAGAAATAGATAAACTTATGTTTGTTTTTAATGTAGAAAATGGATCGAAGTTGGATGTATGATAGAGTAAACTCTGATAGGTATGGTTTGAAAGATGAATTTGTTAGTGGAGTTGAAGATTTTGTCAATAAAGCCATGAATCGACAAGAGTTTTTAAACGAGGGGGGGATAAGGTGTCCTTGTGTAAAATGCGGCTGCATTCTCTTGAAAACGCCTAATGAGGTCAAACATCACCTATACAAATATGGTTTTTTGCCCAACTATTATACATGGATTGATCATGGAGAAGAGAATCAAAGCGTGGACATTAATGGTCATTCTAGTAGTGGCGGGAATGCTGGTCGAGATAATACAGGTGATGAAGAACAATTTGATGTAATGAATGAAATGGTCTCTGATGTTTTCAGGCCATTTGTTAATGCCCCAAATGTGAATGCTGATATGGAAAACGAAACGGTTAGTGAGGGTGAGGTACCAAATGAAAAAGCTCAGCGATTTTATGATGAATTGATCTCTGCAAACCAACTGATTTATGAGGGAGCTTCTGAATCTAGACTATCTATTTCAGTTAAGCTGTTGGCGGCCATGTCTAATTGGCATGTTCCTCAAAAGGCCATGGATTTTTTCTCCCAAATGCTAATCGATGTTTGTCCAACTAAAGGCTGCTTACCTGAAAAATATTACCAAGTGAAGAAGTTGGTGTCTAAGTTAGGATTAGAGGTTGAGAAAATTGATTGTTGTGTGAATGGATGCTTATTATATTTTAAAGAAGATAGCACTTTAACTCAATGTAGAGTTTGTGGAGCTGCTAGGTATGTTCCTCGAAAGTGTGGAATGGGAAAATATAAAGATGTGGCAGTGAAGAGAATGTTCTATTTTCCAATCATTCCAAGGTTACAACGACTTTTTGCTTCTAAGGAATCTGCAGCTCAAATGAGATGGCATCGTGAGAACCCCAGCGATTCAAATATTTTACGTCACCCATCTGATGGAAAAGCATGGAAACACTTCGATGAAGTTTATCCCGATTATGCTAGTGACCCAAGAAATGTAAGATTGGGTTTATGTACTGATGGGTTTACCCCTTACATTCAAGCCTCTAGTACTCCATATTCATGTTGGCCGATAATAGTCACACCTTACAATCTCCCTCCCAAAATGTGCATGACCAAACCATACTTGTTTTTGACTTGTCTTGTACCTGGACCGTACAATCCAAAAGCTAAAATAGATGTCTACTTGCAACCTTTGATTGATGATTTGCAGCGCCTGTGGAGAGATGGCATTGTGACATATGATATCTCTATGCAACAAAATTTTGTAATGAGAGCGCATTTAATGTGGACAATCAATGACTTTCCAGCATATGGTATGTTGTCTGGATGGGGGACACAAGGTAGATTAGCATGCCCTTATTGCATGGGAAGTACAGATGCTTTCACCTTAAGATATGGTGGAAAAAGTTGTTGGTTTGATTGTCATCGTAGGTTTTTACCAATGGATCATCCGTTTAGAAAAAGTAAAAAGAGATTTACAAAAAACATGATTAAGAAAAAAAAAACCACCATACATGTTTACCGGCCATGATGTCTGGGAAGTAGTTCGTGATTTTCCAAAAGTTACAGACAGTGATTGGGCCACCAAATTTCCAGGGTATGGGAAACAACATAATTGGATCAAAAGAAGTATATTTTGGGATCTTCCATATTGGAAGGACAACTTGTTAAGGCATAACCTTGATGTGATGCACATAGAGAAAAATGTATTTGATAATGTGTTTTACACTGTCATGAATGATCCTGCAAAAACAAAGGACAATGAGAAAGCAAGATTGGATTTACCTCTTAACTGTTTACGTGGGGATTTAGAGATGGTTACTCTACCTAATGGAAAGATGGCTAAGCCAAAGGCAAAATTTTCTTTGACATCGGAAGAGGCAAAGTTAGTATGCAGATGGATTAAGGAACTAAAAATGCCTGATGGTTATGCCTCAAATCTTTCTAGGTGTGCTGATGTCACTAAGGGTTGGATGAAGGGGATGAAAAGCCATGACTGTCATGTATTCATGGAGTGTTTGCTTCCAATTGCTTTTCGTTCCTTGCCTCCTGAGATATGGAAACCGCTAACTGAGTTAAGTTGTTTTTTCAAAGACTTGTGTTGTAATACGTTGAAGTTGGAAGACCTTGTTAGGTTGGAACAAAACATTACCATCATCATATGCAAGCTTGAAAGAATTTTTCCTCCAGGTTTCTTTGACTCAATGGAACATCTTCCAATTCACCTACCTAATGAAGCAATCCTTGGTGGTCCTGTACAATATCGTTGGATGTATCCCTTTGAAAGGTAAATGATGTTCAATTTTTGGATTATTTTAATGAAAAAACATCTTTTAATCTTTTCATGTGTAGATTGATGGGAGACTTCAAGCGTTCAGTGAAAAATAAAGCCAGAGTTGAAGGTTCAATATGCACTGCCTACTTGCATCGTGAAACTACTCATTTTTTCTCTCACTATTTCAAGACCTTTAGTTTGTTTCCAAGTACAAGTTTAAGGAATGATCCTCGACCAGATCATGAGAATTCCCAACAAACACTTTCAATTTTTAGCAAATGTGGCCATCCTAGTGGAAAATCTCGTGACTATTGGGTGATTGATAAGGAATGGAAGTCTGCTCATGTGCATGTCCTAATCAATTGTGACGAGGTTAAACCGTATCTTGAGTAAGTACATTTTTGTAAAATAATTGTTTTATTGTCAACCATTATATATATACTCATATTTTATGGCCGGTGTCAGATTGTTCATGCAATATCATTCTATCAATGAGGAAGATGCTTCTGGTCTTATACACGAGCAATTTCCTTCATGGCTAAAGGACTATGTTAGTATATTTCTCACCATTTATATTATGTGGTTGACAATAAACTATATCTAAGGTTAGACGTATTTTTTAGGTGAATGATGAGAGGAATGGAACAAATAGCCCACACCTAAAGGCATTAGCTCTCGGTCCTAATCCTAAAGCAACGTCATGGAACATATACTTTGTTAATGGGTACAAGTTTCACACTCAAGAATGGAGTCATGGTAAAAAAGACTACTAATTGTGGGGTATATGTTAAAGGTCTTACAAATGGAGGAGAAAACGATTTTTATGGCATCATCCAACGTATTGTTCAATTGGAATACAATGGCTTTAGCAACAAGATTGCCCTATTTTATTGTGATTGGTTTGATCCAACAAATAATAGTGGCACAAAAGTTATTACTGAATATAATATTGTTGACATTAAGATGAATAAGCGATATCGTCAGTATGACCCATTCATTCTTGCACAAGAAGCAAAGCAAGTGTATTATGTCCCTTATCCAGAAACGTGTAGAAATATGCGTGGATGGTGTGCAGCAATCACCACAAAACCAAGGGGTTATATCGATATAGACAACACCGGGGATGAAATTCCTTATCAATCTGATGAAATGTTACCAGTTGTGCCTATTACAGAAGTTGAACAAATACGTGGTTTAGCTGACGGGGGGTTAATTGATGACGAGGTCGAGATAACAATGACAACTGACCCAATGACTCAAGATTGAGAGAACATTTTATCTTGTGTTTCTATATTTTAACTTTTTTTGGTTAGTAGAGATTTGAAAGGACATTTTAAGAGAGATGAGTAGTTCATAATCTATTCATGTTTTAGTTTCTATGTATTAAATTTTGTTTAATTGTAGGACTTGTTGCCACAGTTCTATGTATTACATTTTGTTTAATTGTACGACTTGTTTAATTGTGGTTCCTATTGCTGTGTGAACTAGTATGAATTGTGAAAATGTTGTGATAAACTAATGATCTGATATACTAAGTGCTGGCAGCTCTATTGTATATTATTGTTTGAACTAGTATGAATTGGTATATTACTGTTTGAACTAGTATGAATTGTTTAAATGTTGTGATATGTGAAAATGTTATATATAAATTTTTATTGTTGGCAGCTTTATTGTTTGCTTCTATTCAAATGACTGGACAAAACGGAAAGAGAAAAGCACCATCGAGCACAAATAAGTAAGATGACTTAACCTTTTCACTAGTTGGTTTCTTTGAAATTTAATATTTTTTTATGCATTTTTGCTAATGTTATTGATAATGTCAATTGTGTAAAAAAGTGTTGTTGACAGGTTATGTCGTCAACGACAAATTCCACCGGGGAGTATTGCTATAAAGAATTCTCGCATGGTTCATAGGAAACCTGGTTCAAACAACCCACCACCACCACCTACTCAGAGAAACCATCCACCACTGATTCAGACAACTAAAACATCGCTGCCTACGCAGCCTTCACCATCGATTCAGACAAAACCAACGCCACCACCCACTCAGCCTCCACCATCGATTCAGACAAACCCAACACCACCACCTTCGCAACCTCCATCAAAGACTCAGAAAAACCTAACACCGCCACCTTCACAACCTGCATCAACGACTCAGACAAATCCAACACCACCACCGATTCAGTCGCTTGTAAGCTGGGACAGTTGTGATGATGCTAGAATGGAAGACTTGTTTCATCAAAGATGTGCTACACGACTGCGCGATATATTGCAAAAGGCTAGAGACAAGGGATGCAGGCCACCTTGGATGGGTGTAGATACATGGACATTTCTTCTTAAAAAGTGGCAGTCAAAAGAGTTCAAAGATGTCTCCAAACAAAATAAGATTAATCGATCATCAAGCAAAGGTGGGGCAGTCCATACGTCAGGACGTATAGCTCACCATGATGTTGCACTTGGATTGGTATATATTGTATTTGTAATTAAAATGCATTAATATAATTATATAAAATATACATTGTGACCATATATATTGTCTTTAATTTTATAGGCTAAAAAACTCAAGCGACCCGCACATCCGGATGAGCTCTTCATTGCCACCCATAAAAAGAAGAATGGGGAGTGGGTTGACGAGCGTGCAGCGACAACACATGTAAGTTCATTAAGGCTTAGAAATTTCACACTGAAGAAAATAAGCTTATTAGTAATAAACTGCATTTAAATGCCTATTAGTAAGAAACTGAAGAAAACGTTTAAATTACACTTTGTATAGGTAATGTTGGGACTTTTAAGTATATATCAATTTTTTGTCACTATTTGTGCCATGTTCTTGGAGATTTATTTATTCCATCCTAATAAGGATTTCCTTGGTTTGCAACATTCTTAACTATACCATTTATGAGCGTTACTGTATCTTGAACAAAGAAAGATCCTTTAAAAATGAATTCTCCTGTAAGAATGGATCCACATTAAAATAGTGAAAAATCTAAATAACATAAATATATCATCTTAGATACTACCTCCTTTATAGTATATAATATTTTGTAAGGTACATATTTACAATCATGATAATTCTGTCATAATGCAGACTTGATAATTTCAACCCACTACTTGTTAGATTTAGTTTCAATAGTATCAATAATGTGCTGCCAATGTTACAATGAGTTACACCTTATTTATTTTCTTGATTTTGTTATGGGTTTACTCCAATATTTGGAAGTGTTACTGCTAGATCAGATCTGTGATGTATTGCTTAGCATCTTAGATCAAATGATGAAATTGTTGAAGCTTATGTGTTTGTAGTTTGGAATTTGAATGAATTAAGAGAGCATTAGTGTTTTTATGGTAAGGATATTAGCCTCAATTGCAGTTTTATACACATTCATTTTCACTAACATGGTATACTCTTTGACACATTAATCTTATGTTGTACAGGAAGCATATGTGAGTTGTCTTACACAAGCCACGCAAACTGGTGATGATGTGGATGAATCAACAAGAATACAAATGTGGAAAGAAGTTGCCGGAGGTAAAACACGGGGGAGGTTATATGGAGTTGCACAATTGGCGCGCAACGTAAGATATGGAGTGAGCTTCTTGACACAAGTGTCAATTACAAACCCCAATAGAGAAGCAGATAGCCAAGCCATTGAGGCTGCTAGAGCTGAAGCTGCTGCTGCACGAGAAGAGGCTGCACGAGCTAATGCGCGGACAGATGAATTGGCAAAGCAATTTGAAGATCTTAGGAAAATGTTTGATATGTTTCAGTCTCGTCAGGCAGGATCTACTAGTGCTCCTTTGAATGAACATTCTCATTATAACTCTTCGGTACTTTTACTATTCCTTTGACTTTCATTTCTTTCTCTTTTTTTGCATCTGGATATATGGTTTTTTGAGATGGTTCTATATGAATTACATGATATTGAAGTAACATGTAACGTTATATAGTTAAGCATGTGTTTGTATGCTCAGATTAAAGGAAACTAGAGGAGTGAACAATGTAGTTTAATGTAGCTAACCATTGCGGCACGAATGATGCCATCCAAATAATATCATTCGCCTGAACTAAGTACCTGTTCACATAAAAATCTCTCTTTTAATATAGAAGTAATGTTTATGGGATATATCATGTACTTGAGCTCAAATACACTCAATAGTATTACTTTCTATATGTTTTGATATTAATGTGTAGGTATTAGTTAAATGCATCTATGGCAATGGATTGATGATCTTTTATGTTGGATATATCATGTCTGTGTGTGCTAAGTTGGAGTACAAATATCGTGTGAAGGTTTGTGTATGCCACACTAGTGCTGCTTGGATATATCATGTCTGTGAATTTGACCCTAGCATCACATGTGGGTAAATGGATGTTTTTCTTCTCTGTAAGACTTAAGTATAAATGGATGTTTTTCCATAATTATTCAGGAGCTTCACAACTGAAGCCAACCTTGTCTTGTTTTCCATAATCTATTTATCTCATCATTTCACAATTTATATATAGATTGATGATTGGTTTTTATTAATTTATATTTGATTTATTGGTCAATTTGTCATTTATGGTTCAAAATTTCTAACTGTTACATTGTTTTTTTAAATGTTGTAGGAGGATGAGGAAGATGATGTTGCTGCTGAAGATCTTGATCAGTAGAGTTGATTTATGCCTAGATTGTGTTATGATTGCCTTATGTCTAGTTTGACTTATAAGTATTTTGATTTTGGTACACCTTGGCATGTATAAGCAAATTTGTGTGATTATAGGATTGTGTTATGATTTCCTTATGTCTAGTTTGACTTATAAGTATACTTATTTTGGTACACCTTGACATGTATAAGTAAATTGGATTGTGTTATAAGTAATGTATCACTATGAAGATTTATCAGTTATGTATCATATTTTGCAATTTATTGCTTCTATTTCAAAATAGTTAATTATATTTATTAATGGTATTATATCATATTTTATAACTTATTGGTGTAAATAATATTAGTTTGATATATTATATATATATGGGTGTAGTCAAAACTGATAAAAAAAAATTAGCGTCGACCAAAACCGACACTAAGTTATAAACGGCAAAACCAGATTCTGGAAGTTATCCAATCATAGGTGCACACGTGGCACACTTTAGCGACGCAGATGGCCGACGCTAATGATGACATGTAATGATCCTATAAATTTGAAACCCAGTCATATTTTACCACGTGTCATAAATTAGCGTTGCATCAAGCCGACGCTAATGCTGAAGTAGCGTAGACCATTTATCATGTATAGTGTCCTTTTAGCGTTGCTATTAGCCGACACTAATTTAGCGTCGGCCTCAAGCTACTGTTAGCTTCGAGGTTTGGAGTGACAACCCCGACACCGACGCTAAGCCGATGCTAAACACTATTAGTGTTGGTTTTTGCTCAATTAGCGTCGGCTTTTGGCCGACGCTAATGTGTTGTTTTCTTGTAGTGGATGGAGTGAGAAACCACAATGCAAGTTTAAATACATGTATGGTTTGGCTTTTGGAAAGAGCAAAATCAATGTTAGAGGTGTAAAATTGATTCTGGGTGATTTTAAGATGTTTGGTTAAGCAAAAGTAGAACTAATTCTATCTCCAAAATTGATTCTACTTGAAGTTAGAATTTATAGTTTCTGTCTTCAGAATTGATTCTAGATGATTCTTACACTGTAATTTATTGTTCAACTCACTTTTACATAAATGTATTCAAACATAAATCAATTCTGCTAAAATCAATTTTGATAAAATCAATTCTACCAAACTCTGTCAATAAAATCTGCTTGATGCCTTTCTCATTGTATTTGATACTATATATAATAGTGTCGGTAATTACAATTCATAATGACTAATTACAACTCGTATTGACTAATTTTCTATTCTATGAAAGTAAATTATTCACAATAAATACAAGGATTATTTCCTGATTAACACCCCCCTCAAATTGATGCGGCTGGTCAAGGAGCATCAATTTGCTAACTAGAAACTGATGTCGTGGACGTGGAACAGCCTTGGTAAGAATATCTGCAACCTGCAACTGAGTACTGACGTGAGGAAGGGATATCATTCGATCATCATAGGCGTCACGTATGGAATGACAATCAACTTCTATATGTTTGGTGTGTTCATGAAAAACAGGATTTGCAACAATTTGTATGGCACTTATATTGTCAGCATAAAGTGAAGTTGGCTCTGTTTGGGGAAATCCAAGCTCAGCCAAAAGACCACGAAGCCAAAGTATTTCTGAACAAGCAGCAGACATGGCACGATACTCGGATTCAGTAGAAGATTTAGAAACTCTTGCTTGCTTCTTACTTTTCCAAGAGATTAATGAAGAACCAAGAAATATGCACCAACCAGTGACAGATCGACGAGTATCAGGACACCCTGCCCAATCAGCATCACTATAAGCACTCAACTGAAGAGAAATGCCAACAGAAAAGAATAATCCGCGGTGAGAGGTTCCCTTTAAGTAGCGAATTATACGACGAACCGCAGCCAAGTGAAGATGGCGAGGAGAATGCATGAATTGACTTACTTGTTGAACAGCAAAAGATATGTCAGGGCGAGTAATAGTCAAGTAGTTTAGGCTACCCACAAGTTGTTGATACAATAAGGGATCGGGCAAAAGATCGCCATCATCACGATGATATTTAACATTAACCTCAAGAGGAGTATCTACCGAATTAGCCGATTGGAGACCGGCCATAGAAATCAAATCTGTAGCATACTTGTGTTGATGGAGAAATATGCCCTTGGATGTAGAATGAACCTCAAGAACAAGAAAGTAATGTAGATTACCCAGATCTTTCATGTGAAATGAGGCCTGTAACTGTTGCTTAAGTTGCTGAATTATACGACGAACCGCAGCCAAGTGAAGATGGCGAGGAGAATGCATGAATTGACTTACTTGTTGAACAGCAAAAGATATGTCAAGGCGAGTAATAGTCAAGTAGTTTAGGCTACCCACAAGTTGTCGATACAATAAGGGATCGGGCAAAAGATCGCCATCATCACGATGATATTTAACATTAACCTCAAGAGGAGTATCTACCGAATTAGCCGATTGGAGACCGGCCATAGAAATCAAATCTGTAGCATACTTGTGTTGATGGAGAAATATGCCCTTGGATGTAGAATGAACCTCAAGAACAAGAAAGTAATGTAGATTACCCAGATCTTTCATGTGAAATGTGAAGGATAGAAAAACACTTAGAAAGGGGGGGGATTGAATAAGTGTGACTTTAAATCTTGGACGATAAAAATAAATTGCACAATTATTTTTATCCTGGTTCGCTGTTAACGAAGCTACTCCAGTCCACCCCCGCAGAGATGATTTACCTCAACTGAGGATTTAATCCACTAATCGCACGGATTACAATGGTTTTCCACTTAGTCCGCAACTAAGTCTTCTAGAGTCTTCTGATCACACACTGATCACTCCAGGAACAACTGCTTAGATACCCTCTAAGACTTTTCTAGAGTCTACTGATCAACACGATCACTCTAGGCTTAGTTCACTCCTAAGACTTCCCTAGAGTATTCTGATCAACACGATCACTCTAGTTACAAACTGCTCAGCCAACTGCCAAGACTTCCTAGAGTATACTGATCACACTGATCACTCTAGTTTCTTACAACTTAATGTAATT
Source organism: Vicia villosa (assembly GCF_029867415.1). Lineage (NCBI taxonomy): Eukaryota > Viridiplantae > Streptophyta > Magnoliopsida > Fabales > Fabaceae > Vicia > Vicia villosa. The sequence continues at coordinate 109,300 of NW_026706403.1, forward strand.
CTAAGAGTATTACAAATGCTTCTTAAAAGCGATAATCACAACTGTGATATTTCTCTTAACGTTTAAGCTTAATCTCACTAAGATATTACAACAGCAATGTAGTGAGTTGATGAAGATTCTGAGCTTTGATTGAATAGCGTTTCAGCAAGTTTATTTTCGTTCAGAGTTGTTAAGAATTGGTAACCTTGCTTCTCATCAGAACTTCATATTTATAGGCGTTGAGAAGATGACCGTTGAATGCATTTAATGCTTTGCGTGTTCCGTACAGCATCGCATTTAATGTTATACGCTTTTGTCAACTACCTCGAGCCTTGTTCACGCTGTGTCTACTGACGTAGCCTTTAGTAGCTTTAACGTTCCTTTTGTCATTCAGCGTAGTCTGCCACGTGTACTTCCTTCTGATCTGATGTTTGTGAATACGACGTTTGAATATCATCAGAGTCAAACAGCTTGGTGCATAGCATCTTCTGATCTTCTGATCTTGAAGTGCTTCTGAGCGTGATACCATCTTCTGATCTTCAGTGCTTCTGATCTCATGTTCTTCTGATGCTTCCATAGACCCATGTTCTGATTCTGCTTCGACCATCTTCTGATGTCTTGCCAGACCATGTTCTGATGTTGCATGCTGAACCATTTGAGACACAACTTCTGAGCGCTGAATTATGCGTACTCTTTATATATTTCCTGAAAGGGAAATTGCATTGGATTAGAGTACCATATTATCTTAAGCAAAATTCATATTATTGTTATCATCAAAACTAAGATAATTGATAAGAACAAATCTTGTTCTAACAAAATGAGGCCTGTAACTGTTGCTTAAGTTGCTGAATGGAAGCATGATCAGAACCAGTAATAACCATATCATCAACATACAAGTAGAGTGGAGCGGAATTTCTCGTACCATGCTTTAGGTGCCTGTTTCAAACCATATAAGGAGCGTTTGAGCTTGCACACTCCTTTAGATGAAGAGAATAATCCTTGAGGTGGAGTCATATAAATATCTTATGTTAGGTCACCATGAAGAAAGGCATTCTTCACATCCATTTGATGAAGAGACCACCCACTAGAAGCAGCTATAGAGATGATCGTGCGAACAATTGTCATTTTGGCAACCGGTGCAAATGTCTCATCATAATCAATTCCATATTCCTGCTTGTTTCCTAAAGCAACCAAACAAGCCTTGTAACGGTTGAGGGACCCGTCAGAATTCAATTTCACATAATATACCCATTTGCAACCTATAGGTTTGACATCAGAAGGACAAGAGACAATATCCCATGTGAAATTCTCTTGAAGAGCCTGAAGCTCTTCATTCATTGCTTTTCTCCATCTAACATCTTTAACAACCTGTGAGTAACAAGTAGGAATAAATATGCTAGAGAGTGTGGCAGTCAGAGAAGTATGTGAAGAATCATACCTGTCTGGTGAATATCTATCAGGTGCGTGAGATATTCGCCCAAATCACCGTGGTTCAACCGGTACTGGATCAGGTAGCGGTTCAGCATCGGGAAGGGGCGTGAGAACCTGCTGTCTGTGTTTTCTGACATATACATGACCTGGTTTATAAAGTTCTATAGATTGAGGCATAATAGAAAACTTAGGAAGAGTAACAATATCATTAATGGCAGGAGAAACACAAGGCAACATAAACTGATTATCAAAAAATGTCACATTCCTAGAAATGCGAAAACGATGGTTAGTGACATCATAACACACAAATCCCTTATGAGAGTGACTATATCCCAAAAATGCACATTGAACAGACTGTGCTCCAAGCTTATGCCTTTCAAATGGAGCTAAGTAAACAAAACACACACATCCAAAAGTATGTAAAGCACTATAATCCGGATGAATTTTAAAAAGACGAAAGAAAGGAGAATCAAGATCAATAACCATAGAAGGAAGACGATTGATCAAGAAGACAACTGTAGAAAGAGCCTCTACCCAAAATCGGGGTGGTACAGAAGCTTGGAGAAGTAAGGTGTGTGTTACATCAAGCAAATGACGATTCTTCCGTTCTGCCATACCATTTTGTTAAGGGGTATTGGGACAAGATCGTTGAGACAAGATACCTTTTTGTTGAAGGTATTCTTGAAACTTATTAGACATGTACTCACCACCAGAGTCAGAGCGAAAAATCTTAACACTTGCTTGAAATTGAGTTTCAACATATGTCAAAAACTTCTTAAACATAGAAAACACTTTAGATTTAGAACGGAGAAAATATATCCAAGTAAAACGACTATAATCATCAATAAATGTGACAAAATACTTATAGTTAGCATGAGAAATTACAGGAGACATTCCCCATACATCACTATGAATCATCTCAAAACAAGTGGAGGCACGATGAGCATCAGATGGAAAAGGAAGTGTTTTACTTTTAGCCAATTTACAAACAGAACATGAAATAGAGGCATTAGAAATAACATTTTTATTTCCCAACAAACCAGTTTTACATAAATGAGACAAAACAGAAGAGTTTGGATGACCCAATTTTCTATGCCAATCCTCATAAGAATTCAAAATGTTATTGCAAGCAAGAGATAAATGAGTAGAAATAAACTGAAGGGGAAACAATCTTCCCACTTTAGGCCCCTTCGCGATCACCTTCTCTGACACCTGATCCTGCACAAGACAACCAGCACGAGAAAAATTAACATTATAATTTTCATCCACCAATTGGCCAACAGACAATAAATTGGAAGCAAGACCGGGTGATACAAGTACATGCCAAAAATCAGAGTTTATATCACCCACTTTAGTGATATATATGGTATTACTGTCAGCTATTTGAATTTTCTGATTACCATGATAAGATTGTAAATTGTGCAAATATTCAGAGGAACCCGTCATATGACTGGATGCACTAGAATCAAGAAACCATGGACGAGAAATATCAGAAGACTTACCCTGAATTCCCAAGGCCGAAAGAGCAGAAAGTACCATTTGTTGAGTTAGTTCAGGTTGTAGAGTACCATCATTAGATGCATTACTAACAGAAGGGCCAGTTGTAGAATTTGTATTTGCATGAAGTGCCTGCACTAAATGTTGTGTTGGTCGTGGAGGACGTGTGGGACAATCAGATATAATATGACCTTGCTGCTTGCAATAATTGCAGAACTTTTTATTACAACTTCGGGAAATATGGCCAAATTGTTTGCAAGAGAAGCATTGAACCTGTCTCATATCACGACTTTTACCTCTACTCTGAGCAGCAAATGCATTCACTGTAGGCTCAGAAACAGCAACTTCAAATTCTGGATGAAGTTTCATAAGAAATTGATCTCGCCTACTAGTGTTGTAGACCTCTTGGACATCCGCAAGAGAACTCTTGGGAACATCCACATGTATAATCGCAGAGTGTTCTGTCCACAAATTCGAAAAACCAGAGTAATATTCTTGAACTGACATATTACCTTGTTTGTAATTGGCTATCTCGAGCTCTAACTGGAAACGCTTGGCCGCATTGTCCTGATTATAAATACGCCTTAAATAGTTCCACATTTCTTGAGCAGTAGAAAAAGATCGCAAATTATTAATCATCTGAGGATCAATAGTACCGAGAATCCAAGTGATAATTTGATCATCTTTGATTTCCCAGGCATCTAAATCGGTTGTCTCTAACGGTGCCATAGAGATATCATCCAAGTGATTCCATAATCCCTTTCCTTTGACATACATTCGAAACTGAAATTCCCAAGCCGGATAATTTTTACCGGTAAAACGAACACAAAAATTATCTTTTTCTCTTTGTGAAGCCATGGTATAAACCTAAATAAAACTTGCAATATATATTGCTAAGACTGAATATAGTAGAAAAATAATTTACTGCAACACACTATTTATTTTGTGCAACAAAGTGAAGACAAAAAAATAGGTGAAGCCTACTAAAACTTGTCGAACAGTAAACCCTTGCCAATAGCACCGAACCAAACACTCTAGCAATAAGGTAACCTTTCCGCTAGCACCGAACCAAAAACTTCACAATAACAATAGTTATCACCGCTGAATCTTGAATCTGATAATACCGAGAATACCAACAACAGACAATCGACAATCGGCAATCACATTAACCAATTGCGATAAACATAAGACCAAGATTGCAAGGCATTAAGGGAAATCGCAAAGACAAAATCTCGATACGCGAAAACGCAGAATCAAAAGCAGTTACAGGTTTCGATGAACTGTTTCGAACAAAACCACCGAGAAACAAGATTTCGAGAGCACCAACGAGAAACAAGATTTCAGGAGCACCAACGAGGAACGAGATTCAAGGAACAAGATTACAAGATTTCGAGGGCGACCCAGTGGGGTGTCGCTGTTTAGCCAAGGTAACAAGATTTAGGTTTGATCGAACCTTCTGATACCATGTAAATAAAATCTGCTTGATGCCTTTCTCATTGTATTTGATACTATATATAATAGTGTCGGTAATTACAATTCATAATGACTAATTACAACTCGTAATGACTAATTTTCTATTCTATGAAAGTAAATTATTCACAATAAATACAAGGATTATTTCCTGATTAACAAACTCAATTCTGCTAGAATCAATTTTGTCCACCGCCAATCCAACAAAGCATATGAGTTGTCGTTTTAGTTTTTTAAAAATGATTTTTTTTCAAAACTAAGCATGAGAGCGTATTAGCATCAGAAATGTGAAGAGTATTTTGTTGATATATATCATATAAGTTAATTTATTTGACATATTACTCACATTTTAAGAAACTCAATTATGGAAAACGGGCATGTTCGGCCTAATGGGCGCATCGCAAAAATTCCAAGAAAAAAAAATAGAGCAGAGCAGACTTTATTGAGGATGCAAGTCGAAAATTTTGTCTTGCCCCGTAAAAAATTGAGTTCGGGCGGGGTGGACTTGCAGGCATTGCACCTTTTAAGTCTAAAAATTATAAACTTTTATGTTAACGACCACGCTTGCAAAAGCCCGCAAATAAATGGGACGAACATATTAGAGGATGCAGACTTGAAACCTTACATCGCCCCACAAAAAAAGTGCAGGAAAAACAGACATACTCGACGAATCGGACCCGTTTTACCACCCCTAATTAAAACAACATATGATTATTGGATATTAAATACTTTCTTTTCAAATAAGGTTTCAAAAGAGGTGAGTGGATGGTCATTAAAAGAAGTATTTATTTTTCATATATATTGTCTATGCTTCTTTTCAACATTACCAAAAATAATTTTAATAATAAAAACATAAACTATTTTCATGAAAAGATAGCATCTACAAATGTGTTTAGACTAAAAATATCTAAAATATTATTAAAAACGTAAAATATTAGATGTCTTGGCTTTCAGAGTTGTCGGGAGGGGTGGAGTCTTTCTACTTGACTGCCTTCGACAAGAGAGGGGATGCTTAAAGAACAGGTAGATTCCTTCAACAGGAGAGAGATGCTTAAAGAACTGATAGATTCCCTCACCGTTGAGGGGAATCAGTATTTGGAGAAAATCTGTGGGGGATCTGTCTCGTTTCTAGCTATAGAGGTTATTGTGGAGCCTTTCGAATATTATGACACTTTGGTCAAAACTGTGAAACAGTTTGCCCAAGAAGTGAAGGAGAAGAACGAGGTTTTGACTTCTCCTCGGACATCTTTATCCAATGTAGAGGATGCTCTAAATGAATGGAAACAGATAGAAGAGCTTGAAAAGTAATTTGAAGGAATCTCAAGATTGTTAGGAAAAAGGCGAGGATGAAGCATTTTTATTCTACTAGGTCGATCTCTCAAGAACCGGTTCATCTCGACCAAGCTATTGAAGAAGGGAAAGTGTCTTCCTCGGTGGAATAGTCTTTTTTTTGCTATCATGTTTGTACCTGGCATATGTAAATCCAATGAATATGTAATGTTTTCCGTTTCTGTCCTGCAATATACATATTCGGACAAGGAAGAAAAAATTAGACATATGAAGGCCTCCTAATTGATATTGAGCGACATGTTCGACAGTGGACTCATTAGTGTCACATGTAAACTTTGTAAAATTAGGAATCTTCCAACCTCGAGGAAGTTCAGTTTGCAACACATATTTAGACAAGGTAGAAACAAAATTAGGCATATGAAGGCAAGCATTCAGGCCATTTTGGGCCAATATCTGTTTGACCACATTGGCTATGTTATTTTTCCCCCCAAAATTATTTTGTTAGACATTTCTAACTACTTGGTTTGCATTCGGATTTCTATTAAATAACACTACCTATGGGCTATTTCGACCCCCATCATCCTCAACTACCTTGGGTATGGGTTGTTCGACCTGTTAGGGCATAACTTGTTATTGTCTTAGATTATTAGGAATCCATTGGTTGTTTACAGCTTCAAGATTTTGAACAAGCCTAAAATTTTGGATTTGATGGATTGGTCGAATAGGTGCTTGAGAAGCACCAAAGAAATCAGCAATTCAATCCATTTGGTGAGCCAATGGTTTTTTGTGACGCAATAGACATTTCATTATCTGTATACTTCAATGCATTAGTTTTTAGACGCGTCATTAATGCAATTGGCATGCCATAAGGATACTCACTACTACTAGGGGTAGAGTAAAGCTTGGTAAAAAGGACGGTCTAGGGTCTCCTATAACTGGTTGTGTGACCTTGGGAGCAGTTGGAATACTCACTGAATATGGTGGAGAAATCGCCACTTCTCGTGATATCATCGACAAATAGGGGTGGGAATAGGCTAGGCTAGGCTAGGCTTTATAAGGCCTGGGCCTGGCCTACCATAAACTTACAAGGCCTGAGCCTGGCCTATGGCCTACTATAGGCTTGTTTTTTCAGTCTGGCCTGGCCTTTTTAAAAGCCTGGCCTGGCCTAAAAGCCTATTTAAAAGCCTCTTTCTTATTAATATTTTCAATTAATTCATATTACTTAAGAAGCCTAATAGGTCGCATATATATGAACATTTAGATCTACCTACTTATCATTTTTTTTCTAATATATATATATATTAAAACCAATCTATTTAATACTTTTTCTAATATATATGCATATATAGGCCAAACTATTTAGACTAATTTTAATATATATGAAAATATAGGCCGGCCTACAAGGCTTTATAGGCTTTTTTTAATAGCCTAGGCCTGGCCTATTTGATTAAATAGGCTTTTAAAAAAGCTCAAGCCTGGCCTTTTTATCAAATAGACCTGGCCTGCCCTGTAGGCCGGCCTGGCCTATTCCCACCCCTATCGACAAATTATAACATTAAACTATAAAAATGACACTTAAATAGAAACAATAAATTATTCTAAAACGACACTTAAAAAGGAATGGAGGGAGTAATTTTTTTGCACAAAGGGTGCTATTGAGTGTGCCAATTTGTTTACTAGTATTTTTAGTAAATTAAATCATAAATTTTAATTCACTTAATGGATTAAACTCAAAAAAATCTCTCTAAGATCGAATGGATGGACGTTTTCCTTTGCCTTCTCTTGCCCTAGCTCTTCTCTTAGGGTTCTCCAAATTTTATCGTACGATGCAAACTGATTATATTTTCCTCACTCTTCCCTTTTTTCTATTAAAATATTATCCCAATTTAGGCTTTTCCTAATATGCCCTCCAAATCTCTACACTTCATCTTATTATTTTATTAGTAAACCACTTAAAAACTATTATTTAATAATTTTAAAATAATTGTCTAACAATCTCTAATGACTCTATTCACCTCACCACATGGTCACACACATCTACTCCCAAACTTATCTAATTTAATCACCATATACAGTTAAATAAACACTACAAAAATGTAATTAAATCAAGTAAAATAATTTATAGAAATGGGGTGTTATAGTTGGAGGTATCCAGTAGCAGACGTGTCGGGATGTACTCCAAGGCCGATTAAGATAAGTAGGACGCCGAGTATAGGATCGGCCCGCTAAAGTAATTTATAGGAAACCGGACGAGAAAAGATCAAGAGTCATAATTGTAGCATGATGACGAGACAAACGTTACATGGCTTTGATTACGTATGTTATGACGATGGCAGTCGTTATAGTCTGATGAATGGAATAGGGACATGGAGAGGCACACATTCAATGGGGTAATGAAGAGTTGTCAGAACCCTATATAAAGGCACCTTCATGAAAGGAAAAGACATATGGAAAATACGCAAAAATAACACAAACTTCCATACATTTGAGGCTCTTCTTGACCATAACAGGGAAGCTAATTTTTTAGTTTTAGCAAGAACACATACATAGCAAATGCTTCCAATAGCAATAGTTGTTGCTGAGGGTGAAACCAAAGATTCATGGAGTTGGTTTCTGGAGTTGTTGACATATGATTTGTGAGGTGTCATATTCCAACTATCCTCTTGTGTGGAGAACCTCATTCTTCAATTTGTAATTTTTCTTCTTTTGACTTTGAATCTTCAAATCCCTTTGATGAACAATTAGCTCATCTAACCACTTGAACAAATTACAACCCTTACCCATATGATTTCTGTAATTTCGATAACTCCTACATTTTTCTCAAAGTTCACATTGTTCATATCTTTCACAGTACGAAGGACACATTCATCTTGGCAAAAACACTCCATCATCTTGTTTCTATGAAGTAAATATTCACCTGTTCCAATGGAATGATGGTTTGACATTGAAACACTAGTTGACAATTTTGACACCGAAGAAGATGAATACCCTAGGAACGCAACTTGAAAATTCAGAAAAGTGGAATAAAAGAAGATGACTAAAATGCAGATGAAATGCAGCAAACAAAGAACCCAAAAAAATAGATGAATGAAAGATGCAAATTGAATACGAGAGACAAAAACTTGTGCTTATGGAAAATTACCGCTCTTCAACAATTTCATTGTCAAACCAATCAATACCGCTATTTTCCATCTAACAAGTGTCATCTTTTCTACTTCTCTGTCGTCCACTCTTCCACTATAACTCACAACACAATATCATTGTTTTTTTGTTAAAAATAAAATGTATGGATATTGTGCTTTGGTGAAAATGAAGGAAATTAATGTGATAAAATTTTGTTGTTAAAATAAGAGAGATTTGTATGAATGTTATATGATAATAACATCCTGTGTCTTAAAAACAAGTTGAAAATATTTTTTCAAAACATAATTTTATAAAAATAGTATTATCCATGGATATGTGTAAATATCTACTGATATCTTAAAACCTGCAGATTACTCGTTTAGCGGATATCTGACGGATATGGGTCGATATGGATATCACATTTATCCAACGGGACGGACACTACTATCCATCCCCATTAATATCTATTTACATCCCTAAGTGAGACCCGTGTGAGGCACGGGTTAAATATTTTTTAAATTAAAAAATATTTTAAAAACATTTATAATTTACAAATTTTACTTATAGTAAGATTATTATTGTATAGATAAAATGTTATTGTTATTATAGTATACATAAAAAAGTTTATTTAACTAAATATTTTGTAAATTATAAAATAATTTAGGCATTTCTAATTTATTAATCAAAAGACCAAAAGGGTAAAGGGGCGCTCAGGATTCTAAAAAGTTTGATTATTTTTATTTTTTAAAAGAAAAACAAAAGACTAAATCCAAAGCTATTATGGTTCATTGACTTCATTCAGTAATCAATAATTAAAATTTATTAACAACATTAAATTAAATGAATAACAAATAAATAAAATAAAATAGAAACTTCAAATCTTTTTCTAAAATTTTTTAAACGAAATTTAAAAATAAATTATTTAATAAAGTTAAGAAATAATCTAAAAAGGACTTAATTTTTATTTTATTTCAAAATAATGAATAATAAACTTAACCAAAAAATAGAACAAAGAACCGTCCATGGTAAAAAAGAATCATTTTGCCTGATTATCATCTAATTAATGAATATCCACAATTAAATAAAAATCAAATTAAAATAAAATCAGAAAACAAAAAAAAAAATTAAATTTACAAAAAATAAAAGAAAGTGCTACATGACTTCAATTTTTATTTACATTAATATATAAAGTATATAAAGTATTTTTTTTTTATAATATTAACGTTTTCAATATATAAGGTATATTAATTTACTTTAAAATAAAGTACATTAATGTTTTCTTATATATTTCCACCAAGTTTGATAATATATATATACATATATGTATATTAAAATATATATACACACACAGGGGACGACTCAAGTGAGAACACTTGGCTAATGTGAGAAATGAGAATAATTAATCGTAACCGTTAAATTTCGATTCATTGAAATTAATGAATAAGATTGATTTCTCTTTCCATAGTCCTCTTTATTAGTAATGTATATAATCTTCAAAAAAATTATTCACATTTATATTTTAAGAAATAAAATATTTAATTTAATGTTTTTTTTGGAAATAATGAAAATTGACAGAAAATAATTTTTTAAAGATGATACATTTTATTTAATAATTAACCTTTATATTAATTATATTTATTTAATTTTTAAAATAATTAACATTAAATATTCTCATTGTTTTTAACGTCACACATTCTCATTAACGTTAAATATTCTCATTGTTTTTAAAAATTAAATAGTTTATATAATTAAATATTGACGTTAAAGATTAATGTATAATTATATTAATTATTTTTATATAAAAACTCAATATATAATATTTTAATTATCATATAATTATATCAGTAATTTTTAGATAAAAATCATATATTTTTTTAAGAAATGAAATATTTGAATTGTTGTATTTTAAAAATAATGATATCCGATTGAAAATATTTAGTATTTCTATAAAAAAATTCATATAAATATACTAAGAATTATAATAAATATATAACAATATTATTAATATGCAAATTAATATATGATAATAATTTTAATTTTATTCATTCATAAATATAGTAATTGTTATTTTTAAAATATAAATAAATTGTATATTTATAATTATATTAGCAGTAAATAATTTTTTTGATGAATATATTATTATTATTATTATTATTTTTAAATTTGTGATAGTATGATAATATTTATTCAAAGGTTAATTATTAAATAAAATGTATCATCTTTAAAAAATTATTTTCTATCAATTTTCATTATTTCCAAAAAATAATAAATTAAATATTTTGTTTCTTAAAATATAAATGTGAATTAATTTTTTTGAAGACATATACATTACTAATAAAGAGAACTATGAAAAGAGAAATTAATCTTATTCATTAATTTCAATGAATCGAAATTTAATGGTTAAGATTAATTGTTCTCATTTCTCATATTAATCAAGTGTTCTCACTTGAGTCGTCCCCTATATATATATATATATATATATATATATATATATATATATATATATATATATATATATATATATATATATATATATATATATATATATATATATATATATATATATATATATATATATATTCGGGATCAACTTACTCCAAATCATAGCCTTTAAATTAAATATAATTTAATGGTTATATATTTAATTAGGTTTAAAATTGAAATAGAGGTTGAGTATGAAAATAAAGTTGGTTGTTTTGTCTTTTAAGACAAGGTTCGTATTCCATATGTTAGGATGTTTACACATGATCTTAGAAAGGTTATGAAATAGGTGTGTATATTAATTATTTCACATAGTATAGCTTAACAAAATCAATTAATCAAAACTGTCATAGTTGTGTATTTTATACTGTCTACATTATCATATGTTGAGAATTTACGAAACAGATTTGCATATTCTATTTTCGTTACCTCTAATCATATTTCTGTTAAATACTACCTCCGTCCCTAATTATAAGATCTTTTGAGTTTTTTTCCCGTCCCTTTTTATAAGACCCTCTTTAACTTTCAAAGTGTATTAATTGTTTTTTCCAAACGTACCCCTAATTATATTACATATTTTTCTGCAATCTGTAATAAATATAGTTACATACACATTAACTATTTCTCTCTCTTGAGGATAAACTTGTAAAACTATACAAAATAGTCAAAAAAATTATTACTCTAACAAACTTTCTTATTTTCCGTAATTTACTCTATAGGGTCTTATATTTAGAGACTGGGGTAGTACTACATTTATAAAAGACTTCATTTTGTTGTGTTGTACCATCTTTTCCACACCAAAATTAAGAATGTCATAGTTTTCAACATGTAATATATACTACTGCAAAATATTTCCTGTTGTATGTAAGATTTCCTGCTTTAGTTAATATTTCCTGTTGTTGTTAATATTTTGTGCTCCTAAACTAGAAAAACTATAGTTAATATTTCATGCTGCAAAATGTAAGCATATAGTTTTCAGTTATTTCCTTCTGCAAATTGTAAGCATATAATTTTTAGTTATTTCCTGCTGAAAATGTCAGCTTACATTGCCTGCTTTTGTTAATATTTACACTTTCATTTCAAAAAACGATGAACACAACTAGGCAAATATTAGGATTGTGAAATCTTAAAATTTCTGCAAATTGAAGTTTGCAACTTACTTCAAGCTTGAAAACACAACTTTTGCTTACACAAAAGTGAATTTCGAATCTTAACATCTAACATAAGCTTAACCAACTATACTAACATATAAAACACTTGATTTTCAACTATGATAACATCAAATTTTAACACCTAAAGCTTAACATGTTTATAGACTTCATGTTGCTATGCTACACCATTACAACACTTCAAAGACTACCTTAATAGGCTTAATTTTGTTATGCTACACCATTATATATGTCATTAATAGTAATAGCCTACATCTCACATATGATTCTCAATTATTTTCTACACTCTATATAGTCGAACAAAGATCAACAAAAAATCTACCCGACCCACCTTGATAATATTTTAGACAAAGACTTTTGATTTTCGTGTCAAGTGCCAACCTAAAGGAAAAGAACACTCATATTCTTCATATCTTTGATGTTAATATCCATTGCTTAACATATTTCATACTTCCATATAAAGCAGCAAACTTTAAACATTTCCAATCACTCTCCCACTGCTAAAGGAAAATAAATGGTTTCAAGCAAACCATTGGCTGACACATACCACTCACTCAAACATCTTATCCTACCGTAAGTACAATTTTATAGCATCATGCTATTTTTAAATGTGTCTAACCATATTAATACCATGTACATTTTATTTTTCAGCTTGCTACATCTGCTTCCCAAAACTAAAGCCCTGATAGAAACTCAGACTATACCTCACTAAGAGGTTGTTAAAAGAAAATGAATTGCAAGAAGTAAGATCTTTATATTTCTTGTCTCCCAGGAAATCTTCCACCAAGACTCTCAAACATGCAAAGACAGAATGATTGTAACATTTGGACTTTATTCAGCAAGGGAATCTCATGGATTTTTGTAATTTTTCCTCTCTTTGTCAAGGGTAAGTATATTTATCCAAATTCAACCTATCTTTCATAAACCCATGAACCAAATCCTTTATAATCTATTTATTACTATCTATTTCATGCTTTTTGGAAGATACCTCAATTGTAAAACTTAACTCAATCGTAGATCTATCCATTTAAGTTTGTCCTATTCTTTTTAAAAAAACACTACTACTTTCTAATTAAACTTCAGTTTCTGATATATAAATTCACATATTAAGCCCATTGATTTTTTCAAATGCAAAAACAATTGCAATGGTGCATATTGCTTTAAAAATCCAGTGTTGAACATTTAACTAAATGTAAAACACATCATTGAATAGTTGTGGCAATTGCATTCCATTCGTATAATGTTTTCACAATATAACCAAACTTTAAACACAACCTAAATCATATAACCATCTGAATATTTTGTCACAATGTGAGTGAGAAATGAGTTTATTTATTAGGATTTTGGAATCAAGCATGTGCCAATCGTGTAGCCAGATTGTGAAATTCCTTGTTCTATGTAATGCCATGGCCATGTAATTCAACTTTGTACCATGTGACGATCATGATGAATAAAATGGACGCAGTTCAAAATTTTGTTACAATGCTATTTCAGATATAGTTCTTCTTCTTCTTTTTGTGTTTATAATGAAAATCCGTGATTCATATGATGTAATGCCATGACGGTTGAAGTTCAAATTCTTCCATTCAATTTTGTTTTCTTTTGTAATGTAATTGATGCATGTGTAATACTGAACATGGATGAATGGAATGAAATCAGATTTGGTACAATTTGTCTTTTATTCACCATACCATGATACCACTATGTGATTCAAAATTTGTTTCCTTTCATTTTAATTTTGAATTTTTTGTTCTTATGTTTTAAACTTGATGATGGTACATGGTAATATGCAATGAAATGGTACATTGATATAAACTTAAATTCAAGTTCAATTTTATTTATTTCTAATTTGCAATATTATGATATAGTGATTGATAATGTGTAGCATAATGGAGTGAAGTTGATTTTTTTTCCTTTTGTGCAATTTTATTGACTTTTTTCATTTGGTTTTTGTTGACTTTTTATGTTATGGTAATGTATGGCTATGGTATGAAAATTGAATTAACAAAAGCATCAATGTGAAGATGGTAATGTAATTAGGGAAATTGAATCTTATATGATCCAAATGGTTGACTTTGGTTTTGGTTGATCTAAATGGATTATGACCAGAATGTAAAGTATGAATGATTAAATAACTAACTTGGTAAATCAAAGTACAAATGCCTTAATGGATGAATGAGATAACAAGAACTTGGGACAAAATAAGGGTAGGACAATTTATTATTGAATGAAATTGACTTATATACTAAACACATCAATAATTGTCAATAACAATTACCTGTCTAAGACTCGACACATATCTTACTACACTAGCTTTTGTTTTCTGAGGTGTTTTCACGTGTCTTTAGTTTTTTAAACTACCTCTAAATTTTTTCTATTGTTCAAACTTTTTTTACAATCCTCTAACCACCACTATCGAGGAGCTTCTCGATCGAATATTGTAGTGTGGTGTCAAGATGTCTTTAGGTCACACAATTCTCTGACTCAAGAAAATACTAAGTCTCAAAACACCTGATAGGTGAGTCGAACTCCCCTCATTTGTGCCACACTTTCATGTCGAAAATGCTAAACCACTACAAACCTTTTTTGAGATTTTGAGCATGTTTTAAAGAGAGAGTGATCCTAATCTTGTGGATTTGTTCTTGAGATTCTTTCAAACTAGGCTTAGTGGGTTTTGTTGCAGCTTACGCCAAAAATTAAAGGCTAACAATAATATGTATTCTTCTAATTCGAAGATTGATGTAGTCGATGACCCTCACACACTAGAATTCTTGAGCATAATTAATACTACAAGACTTCCAAACCATAAGTTGAAATTTAAAGTTGGGTGCCAGTAATGTTATTAAGAAATATTGACCAATCTTTATAATTATGGAATAGAACTCGATAGATAATCACCAAGATGGGAAAATATGTTAATCGAAATTAAGGTATTTATTCCTTGATCTCCTTAACACCATCCGATGTTAGATTTTCTAACATTTTAGCAAAGAAAATTTTCATTGTTATTTCTTTTGCAACGTCGATTAATAAGAGTCAAAGTCAATCACTTAAGAATGTGGATATATTTATTTGCCGGTTTTTTCACACGGTCAATTATACATTTGAATTTCAAGAGTCACTTTAAAAATATGATTAAAGTTCTTGATAACCGATAAAGAATGCCAATGTACTAGTTCAACATAAAACGTTGTATACAAAGAAAATTTTCAAAATGTGAGACATAAATAATATCAATATCATGAAAAAATATGTATTTTATTTTTAATATTATGTTAATACAATATTATTTACTTTTACATTAATTTTTATCAAATATATACATTTCAAACCACATCAATTTATCAATTTATCTAATAATAGTGAAACACATTTCATGGTATTCTCTTATATTCCATCTATTTTTAATCTTTATAAACAATAAAAATAATAAATTTATTCAATTCCATCCAATTTCACTTAGAGAAACTCTTAATCCACCCCTTGGTCTTCTTAGCACCATGCGCGTTGTCAAAAATGCCCCAAATTTCTAGAGGTGTATCTCAGGAAGCACATTTTTTTTCAAATTTGATTTGTTCCGTAGGTGCATCTACGAAATGTTTTCAGTTATGCACCTCTGGAAGTATTTGATCTTATATTCGCGCCAGACTCTTCTCCTCCATCATTCTTCTTTTTTCATCTTCTTTACTATCTCAAACTCTCAAAACCTCTGAAACCAATCTTCCACCAAACTTCGTTGTTTTCTCATGAGTTCGTCGGGGAACATCAACATCAATGAGTAACAAAATCCGACTTGTTCAAAGCTCAATACAATCAGTAAGTTTTCGAGTTTTTCAGAGTTATTTTTGAGTATTTCCCGTAATATAGTTAGAATACAATATTAGGTGTAGAAATCATTGGATAGTTTTAGAAACATAGTTTAGAGACAATGTAATTAATTTTTTTATGTATAAAACGGACGATCAAGCCAAAAAAAGGGTTTTTCAATGGCTGGAATAGTAACATACGCCATTGTTGCATTTTGAAGCTTCATAACATTCTGTAGGTGCATCTACGAAACAAATGAAACGTTAGGTAGTTCGTAGATGCAGCTCCCGAACAAACCGAAATTTTTAGAATGTTGGGGGCTTTCGTAGATGTATCTACGGATGCTTTCCATATTTGCACCTACGAAGTTAAAGTTGACTTTTTTTGTTTTTCCTTTATTTTTTACAAGTTAATTGTATCTAATTCGACTTTTATTGTAATACAATGCAAACATTATGCCCGACCAGACATAACTTATATCTGGGAGGATTGCACAACCTGCCTCCGAGCGACGTGCACAGATGCAGATAGTCTCACAGGTGGCTGATGGCACCTCCGTTCCAGCAGATGTAGCTGACACCTCCGTTCCAGCAAAGGTGACAAATGAGGGCCACGACGCAGACTCACCCGGAGAATAGTGGACTGATGCCTTCCACTTTTACTTCTTCATCCCATAGGCGTCGGGATGATGATGAGGGTACTTCACAAACGTCCTCCACCCGCAAACGTCGTCAGGATACTTCTGCTCCTCCTGTGCCACCGTCGGCCGATGCTGGATCTCCTGTGCCACCTCCTGATGGTGTGGATCCATTGCACGAGGAGGCTGATGCTGATGCTTCTGTGCCACCTCTTAAGGCTTACCCAGGGGGTCATTCCGATTTACCCCTATTGATAGGGTACGCTGATCATACAGCCAGATATGTGTAGAATAGAAAGGTAACATTACTTATATGTATTACTTTTTTCTACTCAATGAAAATTAATTATTTCTAACTTTGCTTGCTTCTAACAGTGTTTTCTTTGGAAATTTTCAAGATAGGGCTTCCCTGAAGCTCTACAACCACGGGCAGAAGATTTTTTCTCTGCAGTAGCCTGCGGAGCCGTGATTCCAAGATGTCCTCACAACATCTGGGCTGAAGGACCTATGTCATATCGGGTACTCCACTATACACAACGAGATGCTGATGGAATTTACAGAGAGATGGAACCCAGAGACGTCCTAATTCCATTTGCCTCGTGGTGAGGTTACTATTACCTTGGACGACATCGCATGCCTCCTGCATATACATATTTGGGGTATCCTCTTTTGTCACGGTAGGATGATGAAGGAGGAAGCGAGAGAGGCTCTGATTGAAGAGCTCAGGGCTGATCTTGAGGATGCGCTTGAGGAGTTGTAGAAGACTCGCGGGGCGCACGTGAGATTTTCCTTCTTGACGCGGAGATATGATGCAGAGCTCCTTATGACACAAGAGGTTGTTGGTGATTCAGTTGAGGTGGAGATACACAGAGAGCGTATGCTTATGCGTTACTTCCTATTTTTGGTCGGCACTCAGCTGTTTGTGGACACGAGCTCCACAAATACAAATGTCGCTTACCTGAGGTACTTTTTGGATCCCGCACATAACATTGGGTACTATTGGGGGGCGGAAACACTGGCGTACAGCTACTCGAGACTCGGAGAGGGATGCCTGCGGAAGGCAAGGACTGTGGTAGGCAGTTGTTCACTCTTAGCAGTAACAATGTTATACCCTTTTACTTTTATTTTATAAGTTGTCATCCTATATTTGTTATAATGTTTGATCCCCATGTTTTTTTATTTTCATTTCAGGGTTGGATATTACAGCATTTTCCAATGATCATTGGTTGGGGAGTGGAGGATGGGTACACTAAGGCCATGCCACGTGCTTGTGCCTTCATCCCCCTCAGAGGGAACCAAGTATCGGATCCTTACAGATACTATATAGACTGCATGACTGTCGAGGACACCCGCTACGAGTATTACGTTGCTCAGCATGAGACTGTTCTATGGGATGACGTTGCAGTAGATTCTGGATGGTTGGTATGCAGTTCGACCATCATTGTTCGCTATCTTCCAGAGCGTGTCATGCGGTAGTTTAGCTCGCCACCCTTCTGTCTCCACTCCTATCGGGATGACTCGTCGACAGATAGATGAGGTCTTTGTTGACTTTGAGCATCACATGGTTCTGGTGAGGCTCGGGCGACCAGAGCAAATGTAGATTAGAGTTGCGCCGACGAGTACATCACATGGTACTTCACTGTGTCACACCCCTACATGATCCCCACTGCAGCGAGATTACCGTTTAGACCAGCTCATCAGGAGATATTGCAGACTCATCAGCCTCAGTTGGCACGGGCAGATATTGACGATGATTTCTTTCTTGAGGGGTTTGATCACAGACGTATACTAGATGATATCACAAGGGTGGCAGATGGGGCATTTTTTTACCGTAGACATTGTGTCAGGACAGGTGGGACCGACATTTTTTTTACCGTAAACATTGTGCCAGGACAAGTGGGACACTTGACGGTAGAGGCAAAGTAGCCGACAGACGACGTAATGGACGTAGAGGTGGCGCGAGAGATAGAGGAGAGGATGAGGATGTTGTCTAGCACACACAGTAGTGATCGTGCTGATTATTTTGATGTCTGTATTTTTATTACATTGATGTACTTTATTTTTATTATGTATATGACACTATTTGGATTATTCATACGATGTATTCTTTTGGGGTACTATATACCATTGACTTTACGTTTCACTACCTTGATGTACTATATTTTGATGTATTATTTTGTTGTTGTACAAGAAAAATGGAGTTTTGAAGTGAAATATAATTGATTTAAAATATAACAGAAGGTTTCGTAGGTACATTTACGGAACATTTTGTTTTTAAGACGTTCCGTAGATATATCTACGTAAGATTTCCTGAACTGAATTAATTTAAATTTTCCTAACGTTCAGTAATTTATAATGCTTCCGTAGATAAAGCTCCAAAAAAATTTTTTTGCCAAAAAAGTACGTTTCATAATATATATCTCCAGAATAAAGAGGCAAAAATGAAATTTCGTCGGATGCCTAAGAATATTAGAGGTTGAATTAAGATATTTTGTTCCACTTATCCAATAATAAACATAGTTAAAAATTGGCAAATGATAAGTCTACACCTCTTAAAAATTCTATAATGTGGACTAAGAAGAAGAAGAAAATTCTTGTAGTTCTCTTTCAAGATTTATTTTCATTTCTAATTGGGTAATATTTCAACCTAATAGCGTATCAAGCTTCCCAAAATGCAAAGTTGGCGCATGAACGCATCAGCTCAATCTCGCCTCGGAAGGCCGATGGAACGTTAGTTTTTGAGATGTTGCTGCCAAAATCTGCCAGGCCACGGCGGAGATGGATGTCATTCAACGGAGTAATTTTCAATGTAAATGGTTTTTTTGTGTTACTTTGAGCTTCTTTTCAATTATTCAACGATGATATATTACCAATTAGTTTTCAAGCAGAATATGCCAATCAATACAAATTCAGGTTTCTCCAATGCCAAAACTTCTTGCTACGGAATGCAATCAGTGTTCCATTCACTTCATTGCAGGTAAATCATGATTACTTGTGTTCCATTTGCTTCTTAACCCTAGTTTTTTTTATAAGAATTCATACTCATTATTATTGTTTATTATTTCTTATATAACTTCCTACTGAGTTACTTGTTCACTATGATTATGTTAGTCTTTATTATTTATGAGGTATGCTTATGTAAGGGTTAGAGGTATGCTAAAATTTTATTATTCAATGTGAGCATGTCCTAAATTATCTAGAGATGAATTGAATTAACTTGATCAAATGGATGATTCAAACTGAATCAATAAATGATAGACTAAACTTCAACATTTAGCTATGTATGTATCTTTAGCCACATTGTTTGTGCTTGATTCTTGTTATTTCAATTATGTTCATTCAGTTAATCAATTACATATTATATTGATCACATTCATACATTGCATATAATAGAATATGCTAGAAGGAAGTCTATTACTTTTAATCAATGCAAACTCATATGTTGCCCACTTTTTCAGCCATCATTCGGTCAAAATTGTGTAATTCTTAAGAACATAATCTCAATGGAGACAAAACTAAACTCACAGTTTTATTATTTGGTACAGCCAATACAGTTGTTGTATGTAGGTTTGATTGATTGTGTGAAAGTTGCATTCATCATATCTCTGATCTACTAGAGGTCTATTAATTTGTTTTGGTATACTTTTATTTGTTTAGTGTCAGTGTATATTCATCTTATGTATATGAATGGTAACAAGAATTCACTTGATTAAATAATCAAATTGTATTTGGTGACAAAAAAAGAATTTAACAGTATATAATTTTGTGAGTTGATGTTGGTGATATGAAGTTATAAGTAAATAAAAGTATGTAAAATCACCAAAACAACTAAAGGAAGTAGATAATATAGACTTATGAATTAGCACCATACATACACAATTACACTAGAACAAAACTTAGGCTCTTAATCCAATGGAGATTGTTTTATTAACAAATAAAAGCTTAAATACAAATTAAGAAACAACAACAACAATGTTTAACATAATTCATTGAAAAGTTTCACACGACTTTAGCCATAAGCTTAATAGATGGGAGGTGGGGGTGAGTTATAGAGATAGGGATGATATGGAGGAGGTGATGGAGATGGTGGAGGTGGAGACTTGTAAACGTAAGGAGGCGGCGGTGAAGGAGAAGGAGGTGGCGGTGACTTGTAAACATATGGTGGAGGAGGTGATGGAGATGGTGGAGGTGGAGATTTGTAGTAGTAAGGAGGAGGTGGTGAAGGTGAAGGAGGTGGTGGTGACTTATAGACATAGGGTGGAGGAGGTGAAGGAGATGGTGGGGGTGGAGATTTGTAAACATATGGAGGAGGAGGTGAAGGGGATGGTGGAGGTGGTGACTTGTACACGTATGGAGGAGGAGGTGATGGCGAAGGAGGAGGCGGGGACTTATAATAGTATGGTGGAGGAGGAGAAGGAGAAGGTGGAGGTGGAGACTGGTAAACATATGGAGGTGGTGGGGATGGAGATGGTGGAGGAGGTGACTTGTAGACATATGGTGGAGGGGGTGAAGGTGATGGTGGGGGTGGGGACTTATAAACGTATGGAGGTGGTGGAGATGGGAAAGGTGGGGGTGGTGACTTGTACACGTATGGAGGAGGAGGTGAAGGGGATGGAGGTGGTGGCGACTTATAAACATATGGTGGTGGTGGTGAAGGGGATGGTGGAGGAGGAGACTTATAAACATATGGAGGTGGTGGGGATGGAGATGGTGGAGGTGGAGACTTGTATACATATGGTGGAGGGGGTGAAGGTGATGGTGGGGGTGGGGGTGGGGACTTATAAACATATGGAGGTGGTGGAGACGGGGAAGGTGGAGGTGGTGACTTGTAGACGTATGGAGGAGGAGGTGAAGGGGATGGAGGTGGTGGCGACTTATAAACATATGGTGGGGGGGGAGAAGGGGATGGTGGAGGAGGAGACTTGTAGATATATGGTGGAGGGGGTGAAGGTGATGGTGGGGGTGGAGACTTATAAATATATGGAGGTGGGGGGGATGGGGATGGTGGGGGTGGCGACTTGTAGACATATGGTGGAGGAGGTGAAGGGGAAGGGGGTGGTGGTGACTTATAAATATATGGTGGAGGTGGTGAGGGAGATGGTGGAGGAGGTGACTTGTAGATATATGGAGGTGGTGGTGATGGAGAGGGTGGTGGTGGACTCTTGTAAACATATGGTGGGGGAGGTGAAGGAGATGGAGGAGGTGGTGACTTGTAAACATATGGAGGTGGAGGTGAAGGGGATGGAGGTGGTGGGGACTTATAAACATAGGGTGGGGGTGGTGAGGGAGATGGTGGAGGAGGTGACTTGTAGATATATGGAGGCGGTGGTGATGGAGAGGGTGGTGGCGGACTCTTATAGACATATGGTGGAGGAGGTGAAGGAGACGGAGGAGGTGGTGACTTGTAAATATATGGAGGAGGAGGTGAAGGGGACGGAGGTGGCGGTGAGTTGTAAACGTATGGTGGGGGAGGAGAGGGTGATGGAGGTGGAGAAGATTTGTAGACATAAGGTGGTGGTGGTGATGGAGAAGGAGGAGGTGGAGATTTGTAGTAATATGGAGGGAATTTGTCGACATAAGGAGATGGTGGGGGTTGAGACTTGTAGTAATATGGCGGCTGTTGTCCATGATTTGGTGGTGTTGGATAATGATTGTTTGGTTGGCTTTGATAGTAAGGCTTATTATCATCATCAGCAGATACACTGCTTGCGATTAAGCAAAATGCAATTGCATAGATGAGTTGAGGCCAATGCCTCAACCCAATTGAGGTTCCCATATTCTCTAACTTTGTGTATTTCTGTTATGAGGTCCTTGAAAGAATGTTTGCTAGTTGCTGTGATTGCTTAAGTTTGTATTGGAACTCTTTATATAGTGTTTGCTCAAGCATAGATGATAAGATTTCTGAATATTTCAAATACATTATAACAGGCTGGCTTATAGTTTTTAAATTATATTATTGTTTAAACTTTCAAGGATGGTGTACATCCTATACCTTTGTTCATACCATCATTCTGTATTTTAAAGTTTATTGTTTTTAGAGGTTTTCAATTATATGAGTTAATGTAGGACATAAAAATAGTCAATGAAGAGAGTAGGTAATCATTGCTATGTAATGTTAAACGAGTTCTTGTTTGTTAAATTAAATATGAATAACAAATATTTGTGAATGAAAACGCGTCAGAGGATGCTTAGTTCTGATTGTAGAGAGGAAATGGCAAGCACGATTGGAAATCTGAATGTGAAAACTGTTTATAAAGTCAAATCAATTCCAAATTGCAAGAGTTTTCTAATGTCTTATATAGTGATCAATTTTGCTTCTTTCTTCCAAACAGCCATATTTCTGGATTATAAAAAAGAAAATTGTCTTTATTGCTATAGTTTATACGCCCATATTGTTGGTGAATTAATAAACTAACTCAACTTAATTACTTGTCAATATGGTACTTTATATATATAAATTACTTGAAATGCATTTGACTTGGTGTATATAAGTTACTGTATCATTTTCATAATTCTAGTAATCACTGTCATTGTATGTAAACTTTCAGCCTCCTTGTTTAAAACAACCATGAGTTTGACGGTGGAAATGTTTGACATATTATTTATTTCTTGTCTTATAAACTATTTTTTAGTAATTGTAATATGCTTTTGTATATTAATTAATTTTTTGATTTTGCAACACTAAAATAATACGTTTTTTTTAACGATCATGTTACTTACGTGTGAATTTTTTTTTTTACTATTTCAGTTAGCCTTTCTTAATCGACTATGAGATTTTATATGTCTTCTTTCTTTTTAATAATTTGTTTCCCAATTTTATATAACTGAAAGCAATGTTCCTGAACTAACTTCTGCATTATGCGGTGGATGTAGTCTTCTAGTTGCATGATTGTTTTCGTTGGATTACTGGGTTCCTGGGTTGCTGAAAGCCTTCTTGAAAATTTTTTTGTTTCTCTATTTCCATAAGTATCAACTAGAGATTATAAATATTGACCTCCATTGTTCTTTGTGTGAATTTGCAACGTTTTCCTTAAGATTGTAAGAGATCCAATCACTACAAGAAAAGGAGTGAAACCGAGTCATTTTATTAGATGGAACAAGTCTAATCTAAACATGTGTTGCGTAAAAGTAATCCCGAAGCCCGTGAACCAAGATTTCTTCCATATGGGTACACTAGTTGCAATTTGTAGGGGTAGTTGGGTTCCACTTGTGCCGTGAGAGTTAGTCAAAAGTCTCTCATGTTAAACAAGTCAAGCGAACGTTTGATCCGATTAGCTCATTAACTTTGATAGGATTTACATATTGTACTTCTTCAATGACTGTGACTTTCATATCAAATTGTTGCAGCGGAAAAATTGAGATTAAGCTATTGATTAACTTAATTTGAAAAGCAAGAGACGCCACTGAACTTTATTGTTTCCAAAGAAAAGGGAAACTATCGGTAAAACGCAACAAAAAAAATATGGATGCGGGAGTTGGTTACGTAAGGGGAAGATATTAGCATGCATCTCATCTGTGGTACTGCACGGGAACTTTTTGAAAATTTGTGTTATAGGTTAACTCAATATTGTTTGCAAACAGATTAAGGAGATGAGAAAGGAAGTTGTTTTTATTATTTTT
The DNA here is from genome assembly GCF_029867415.1 of Vicia villosa. Classification (NCBI taxonomy): domain Eukaryota; kingdom Viridiplantae; phylum Streptophyta; class Magnoliopsida; order Fabales; family Fabaceae; genus Vicia; species Vicia villosa. Next base: position 133,804 of record NW_026706403.1, read on the forward strand.
TTTGTGCTCGGCAAGACGGCGCATCTTGTGTCTACATACTCCTTCTGTGCAATAAGGAAGTCAGAGCATTTGTAGTTCGTGTAAAAAAGAAAACATGAAGGTTTGTTTGTTTTTAATGGAAAAGACATTATGTCGCCTTCCAGTGGAAAACACCATTTGTCATCCACAAGAATGAGAGAGTATGTATTTGCGTCATCTTGATATGAAGAACTTTGCTTGGACTATCTCACAAGCATGTCTCAACATTCAAGTTGAAAATATAAATCACTTCAACCACATCTCTTAGGGGCTTAGGGTTTGCATCACTACAATAATTAGACTAATGCTTTCCTTTTTGAAAAAAGTTTAAAAAGAAAAGTGCACAAGGGCACAAGGAGAATGTTTGGTGATGTTGGTCCTTTTTTAGGTTTTTTGAAAGTGTTTGAATATATTTAAGTGTATTAGCATTTATTAAGGAAATACTTGATGTCACTTGACAAAGTCATGGTTTATTAAGAAAATAGTTTGAAGTCAGAAAAAAGATCTCCATCATAGTTTTTCTGATTTTTTTAAATATTTTTCTTGATAATTTATTTGATCATTTGATGCATATTTTGAATTTTATATCTAATTTCTAGTTTAACTCTTTAAAAAAATCATTTTAATACATTTTAAATTCTTTTCTTCATCTTTTTGGTTTGACGTCTATTGACTTTGGATCATGATAAGGGGATTAATGTTTTATCAAGTTCAAAAGTCCTTTGGATGATACTTTGATTGCATGAACCTTCATCATTTCAAACTTATCATTAAATGATCATTTGGATCATATTTTATAATTTAGATTGTTGATATATTTATCTCATTGTGCCATTAAGAAAAGTGAGTGAACTTGATGATGAATGATTCCTTGGTGTGTTTCCAATTTGGTTGATCTCTACTTCTTCTTCATCTCTTTCTTTTTGCTTTTGTTTTGACTTGTGCTACATTGTTTTAGGAGAATGATTCTAGTCATTTCTCTAACATGTATGGAACACAAATTTCTATTGATCGGCCTCATATTGGTGCTACTTCTACATAAGTACACTTACGATTGTTTAACATAGTGCTAAATTGTCCCGATTTGGTTGATTCATCAATAACACTAATATTGACCTATAATTGTGCTAACTTTACTTTTATGTACATTTACTTTTATGCACTTTTATTTTAATGTCATTTACTTTATGCCATTTACATTCATGTCATTTAATACTTGTCATTATATTTATGCTTATTGTCTTTATTGCTTTCCTTTTGCCTTGATTAATTAAAAGACCAAAAACAATAATAAAGTAAAAACCCTAAAAAAATTTGATGTGCTCTTGAGAACTATTGGTTATTATCATATGCTTGTGGAGTTTGAACTTTGGACTTAGACTTAGAACGATTTTCCTTTGCTTGAATTTTTCATCTGAGACCCTAAGATTCATCTGAGTCTTTGATTCATTTGATACTTGGTTCATCTGATGCTTTGAATTTTATCTGACACTTGAGACTTCATGTGCCCTCTTCGACCTCGGGCGTTACATGCCCACTAGCTCCTGCGTGATTCGTCCTCGAACAACATCGTACCGGAAGAGGTCTGGCTCTTATACCATTTATAACGCCCTATATTACTTTCAGGATTATCGACTGACCCCACAAATCAACACGAATCTTTTCAGCATGCTTTAACCTCACTCACACACTTTTCGGGAAACTTCCCAGGAGGTGACTCATCCAATTACTACTCCAAGTCAAGCATGCTTAACTGTGGAGTCCTTGTGGTAAGGCTACCGAAAAGAAGATGCAGCTTATTGATATAGTTAGTACTAATCACTCTTTGCCATCTTTGGCCACGAATGTTACTTGCGGTACAACCACACTCTGCCCTATTTGGCCTCGGGTGTTACATCAAATACTTGCTCCATCTTGTGGTTAGTTCACTTGCATATACCCAGGCTTTCTCTTGGACTAACTAACAACGAGACCTTTTATTTCATATTTTAGGATAGTCTCTTCATCTCCTACCCCCATTCTTCAATTTTCAAAGCTTCTCTCTTTTTTGAAACCTTCTTTCTTTCAAACTTCAAACTATTTTTTAAATAAACATTGACTTTGTCAAGTGACGTCAAATATTTCCTTAATAAACGCTAATACACTTAAGTATATTCAAACACTAAGCATTAGTCAAATTCTTGTAGTGATGCAAACCCTAAGCCCCAAAGAGATGTGGTTGAAGTGATTTATATTTTCAACTTGAATGTTGAGACATGCTTGTGAGATAGTCCAAGTAAAGTTCTCCATATCAAGATGATGCAAATATATACTCCTTCATACTTGTGGATGAAAAATGGTGTTTTCCACTCGAAGGCGACGAAATGTCTTTTCCATTAAAAACAAACAAACAAACCTAAGTGTTTTCTTTTTTACACGAACTACAAATGCTCTGACTTTCCTATTGCATAGAAGGAGTATGTAGACACAAGATGCGTCGTCTTGCCAAGCACAAAAAAACAACTTCTTTTCTCATCTCCTCAATATTTTTGCAAACAATACCGTGTTAATCTTGAACAAAAATTTTCAAATTGTTCTTGTGGAGTACCACAGATGTGAGGGGTGCTAATACCTTCCCCTTGCATAACCAACCCCTATATCAAAATCTTTTCTTTTGTTGGATTTTATCAATAATTTCCCTTTCATTTAGAAACAATAAAGTTCGGTGGGGACTCTTGCTTTTCAAGTTAAGTTAATCAATAGCTTAATTTAAATTTTTCTGCTGCGACAGCTTAATATGAAAGTTACAGACTTTGAAAAAGTACAATATGTAAATGCTATCAAAGTTAATGAGCTAATTGGCTCTCTACTCCCCCCCCCCCCATTTTGGGCTAATATCTGTTCGACCAAATTGGCTATATTACTTTGCCCCCCAAAATTCTTTTGTTGGCCTTTCTAACTACCTGGTTCACATTCTCATTTCTATTAACTAACACTACCTATGGGCTATTTCAACCTACATCATCCCCAACTACCTTGGGTATGGGTTGCTTGACGTGTTAGAACACAACTTGTTGCTGCCCTTGATTATTAGGAATCCCTTAATTGTTTGTCACTTATAGATTTTAAACTTTCCTAACATTTTAGATTTGAGGGATTGGTTGAATAGGCGGTTGAGGAGCACATAGAAATCAACAATTCGACCTATTTGGTGAGCCAATTGTTGGTAAATATGGTTTGTATTTTGGATCAAAGGATTAAACACAATACCAATTTGTTGCGTAAGCATATTCCCCATATCATGGTTACTTTTATCCATTTTTTTCCTCATAGACAAAAGGGAACTAGTAGTTAAGGGTGACATGACTTGAGGGATATATCTAACCCTCCATGTGGTTGTGCCATTCGACTATGATTGCTTATAGCAGATCATAATGCTAAGTATGGATTAAGTGGTGACACAATAGACATTATGTTATCTATGTAACACCCGTATATTTTAATTTTTAATTTAAATGGAAATTTAATTTATAATTAGAATTATTGGTGGTTTGTGGGATTTAATTGGAAGAAAGATGGTTTATAGTGTTGGGCCAAGTGTGGTATTAGTAAAGAGGGGGTGCTATGTTAGTAAAGCCCTTTACTAATTAAAATGTTATTTTTCATAAAAATAAGGAAAATTGGGAGAAATGAAAAAGGAACGTGAAAAGCATAACAGAGGAGATGAGGGATTGGAAAGCTGGTACGTGAAGAGGAGCAATGGAGGGAGAGACCAATCAAGAATCTTTGGCTAAGGTAAGGGGGGACTCTCCGGTTAACATCTATTATCGTATTCTTGGATAATAATATTGATTAGGGATGTTGTTGAGTCAATTGGATTATATGTCGGGTTTAGGGAGGTTATGAATTGATGAAAATTGCATGGATTATTGATTGATTATGTGTTGTTTTGATGTGATGGTGAATAATGATGCAATTGATGATTAACTGCCTGTATATGACGTTTAGAGTCAGTTTTGGACTCAGATTGAGTCAGATCGCAGGATCTGACGCAGACCCGAAAATCTGTGAAATCGCCAGTTCGCGCCGCGTCCCAGTGTTGGCGCCGCGAAGGCGTACTTGTTTTCTCGTATCGCGCCGCGTGCAAAGGTTGGCGCCGCGAACGCATTTGTGTGGTTCAGGTCGCGCCGCAAACCTTGGTTGCGCTGCGTGCTGTAGCGATGGTTGTTTTCTTGGAAAAGTTAAATGATGTGTAACTTTCGAACCGTAAGTCTGTTTTTAGTGTCGTTTCGAGCACGATGAATCTTACGAGATGGTCTACGTGTTTAAATGATGGAATGAGGTGTGAATCCAAATATTTTTTAAATATGATTTTTATTCCTTGGTGAATGATGTATTGTACATATATGTGATGAGATGTGTTAAATACATGCTATGTTGAAATATTAATCATGTGACGATTTGTTTAATTGGATGATGTATTGTTGACATATTTGATGAAATGTGACAATATAAGATGTTGTTTTGAAAAACATTATGATGTGATGATTTGTTGAGAATTATATGATGATGATTGATTGTTGTGGAATGATGCGGATACATGTGTGTTCTTCTTATTGATGATGATGATTGATGTGGACACATGTATGTTATTTAATGATGATGATGATGATTTATTGTATTTGAATGATGCTAATGTATATAAACATACTTTGATGATGATGATGATGATGATGTTGATGATGATGATGATGAAATGAGTATTTGACGATGTTACTCATTAGACTTGACGATGGTATAAGTATGTTCATGTATGTTTGCATTCATTCATGTTCATTGATGATACTGTATCCATAAGGGTGTGTTGGATCAGTGAAGGGCATGATTCCCATTGTGTGGAATCTGTGCTGGCAGGGCCGTATCTTGATGATGTTGGATCGGTCATCGGTTATTCCCATTTGATGAGGTTGGTACCACATGCATAGTGTCAGTTCATACATATGCATACTTTTATAACATGATTGGAAGTATTCCAGTGTTATAAATATTGATGATGTGTTGGTTGCGTGTTTTGTTGAATTAATGTTGAGTATGATTGTCTGTTTGAAAGATGTGTTCTGTTGGCATTTGTGTAAATGATGGACGTTCCTGATAATCTGAATATGATGAAATTGGGTGAATGATATAACTATGATGTGTTGTTATTTAAGATGCAATAATATTTGTTAACTGTGATGAGACTCACCCTTACTGTTGACATTTTCAGATTGAGGATAGCTGCTTTCGACTTGGTGAGGATTAGCTCATAAGTCAGTGTATTAGTGTAGCGTCAGGTGTCATGCTCTGATATTGTAACACTGGGGGAACGCTAGTTTAGAGTTTATGATGATACTCTATCGTGTTGTTATTGTATTAATTCTGTGGGATATTGCATAGATGATGTTATGCTTATCCATATGATGAATTTTCCGCTGTGTTAACATGAGATGTTTATGTATTATGATGAATTGTTCCTTAGTGAAAGCATGACAATGAAGTTATGATAAATTTGTTTTAATTGGAATTGTGACACCCTTGTTTTCATGTTTTACTCTGAACTATTTTATTAATTTCCGTGGGGTTTAGAAGGGTGTTACAATAGTGGTATCAGAGCAGGTCGGTCCGTCCGGCCAATTGTTGAGTCAGTTGAGTTGCGCGACAGTTGTATATTGTCGGCATTTTATTCCTTGGTACGCGACATGTGAGTGAATCACTGTCGGTACTTGGTTGTTTGTTGCAGGTGTTGGATTGAAACAAGTGGGGGAGAAGCTTCGTTTCTCGGTTATGTTTCAGTTGTAAGAAGATTGATTCAGTAGGCTGTTGTTGGCAACAATGCAAGCATTGTTGGAGTTTGTTGTTTCCCGAGTTGAAGGTGACTTGGAATTAAGACTTCACTGGGAATTGAGTTGGAACATCTTGAAGGAAGATGATTAGAGGTAATTGACAGTTATTGTAAGAGAAGGAAATTGGAAAGTTACGATGTGTCAGCTCTACTGGTGTACTGCGAAGATGTCAGTTGAGTAGCCTTACGTCTCGGAAGAGATTCAGCTGCAAGTTTGCAAAGAGGATTGCTGTCGTAATGTTCCAGAAATCGCACTTCGGCGATATGATGTGTTGCTCAAGTCATAAGAATGTTTGGAAGTGAAGAGATACGATAAGGGGCTGTTTGGAATGTGATAGAGTTGAAGAGAATGAGTTTTGGAGAGAGATTTTCGTAAGCAAAACGCAGGAAAATTGCTGAATAGCTGCGGAACTTCGAAAATTCATAACTGGAGTTCTGGACATCCGAATTGAGTTCCGTTTGAAGCGTCGGAAAGCTAACGAGATGAACTTTGTTATAAAAATAGTTGCAGAAGCTGTAACATAGTTAATTGTGACCAGATGACGTTGGAAAGAGGTGAAGTTGCGGTTACTCTTGTTCTTATAACTAGACTTGTTTATTGGTACTGCACGGGATGTCAGTGTCAGTTTGAATGGATTAAAGGAATAATTAAAAGGTTTGTTGAGAAGTAATTTTAAGAATTGAATGTATCAATTTAGGAGTTTTGGATATATCGTATAGAGTGTCGCTGCATGATGTCAGTGTTGCATTTTTCGGATAACGATTGGAAAATCCATATCTTGAGTTTCGAGCGTCGGATTAATGTGCCGTTTGAACCTACGAAGAGGAGAGATTATGTTCTACCTTATGGGAGAGTTATAAATACAGTAGATTGATCCTATAGGGAGATATTGTGGAGTCGGTTAAGGAAACGTGAAACTAGTTGAATAGGAATGCCTACTACCGGGATTGTTTGAAACAAAAATTGAGTGGAACGATGTTGATGAATAAGTTGATGAGCTGTTCAGTAATAAAGATGGTTTGAGGGCCGATGGATTTTAGGGAGAAGTGAATTAGTAGTAAAGATGGGATAAACTTTAGAACTCTTGGAATCGTATTTGTGATGGCAAAGTAACTATAAGTATAAAAGAAGAATTTTAGAGGATTTCTAACATCTGTTGATGTGAGGAAGACTTTGTTGAAATTCCGAGTGGAATGATATTTGGACGTGAAGGATGCCATGGAATTTGGATTAAAACCACGAGTATGAATGTTGTGCTATTGTGTTGCGTAAGAAGTCTTTAAAATGTCGGTGCTAATGATGAATGAGTTGGATTTAATTGGACAATTTAGAGACTTGAGTTAGTATGTGAAGGCACTCCTAATAGTGTTAGATTGAGTATGCTAGAGATGACTAGTGGTATTCTTGACGAGATTAGAGAAGGTCAGAAAGATGATGTTGAGTTGATCGATAGATTGACTTTGAATTACCAAAGTAAAGGCGGTGAATTCAGAATCGACGAGAACGGTGTAATGAGGTTGAGTGATTGGATTTGTGTAACTGATGTTTTGAGCTTCAGAAGGATATTCTAGAAGGACACCATAGTGAATTATTGGACTATGACGATGTTAATGAGTTTGGGTGCAAACTCGAAAAGGGACACTATTATGTAGTAACGACGGTTTATGCTTAAATATGATTTTCAACTAATATTGACAAATTTAGGACTTGATCACCCTAAATCTCTTGTTGGTAGTAGATGAAATCATATAGATGAGATGAGCTTGTTTTGTTACCTTAATGGTATAAGATGTGATGAATACTAAGCCGTGAGAATAATCACTCACTATGTTGTGTGAACTTATGAAGAAGTGAATATGAAAGAGTGCAACATGGTGGATGATGACTTAAGACGGGTAATCAGAGTCGCGCAACGAAAGTGTGATGTGGAGTAGTGTTATGAGTACTACTCGCGGGAAGTAAGGAATTAATATGTCGGAAGCCTACATAGAGAATATGTATTGATCTATATGTTGGATTTAGAATCCAGTGGATGTAAGGATGTCGTGTCGAAGAATTATAACTCTTTTGAATAATTGCCGAGATGATGAATATGTTATTACGGTTGTACGTAGTTAACGAGTATGTATTCGGCGAAATTAAAACGAAGAGTTGATGCTATATGACGTTGTAATAATTTTGTGTTGTTGTTAAGGGGTTATTTTAGATTCTAGATATAATGAGGAATTATACTCTATGAAGGGAGGAGTTGATTTAATTCTTAGAAAATAGCGAAACTCAATTTGAGTTGTTTTGTAAGAAATGGCGTATTGAGGCTGGTGAGCGTGATTATAATTACTTGTGTGCACTCGTTCCGATGGCCGGAATGTTTAATAGATGTAGTAACTCAGGAATTTGTTTTTGAGTGCGAGTAAGTATTACTGAGTGGTAAATTGGTACCATGAATGATGAAGAATGATTCTTGGACGAATGAGTAAAGAGAGTCGGAATCGGGTGAAACTCAGAAATCTATTTGGTAATAGATGATTGTGATGAGTAATCAGAGTAGTGCGGAAAAAACGGAATGTAAAGTGTTGGATAATCGATGGCTTGACTTAAGAGGAGTCAGATAATTGGAATTCAATGGTATAGGAATATGAGTATTGAGTTTCTTGAAGGAAGCGGTTGGTGAAAAGTGTAAGTATTATTTTATCGCTCAGATGGAAGAGTATGTCTAAGGTTGGTATGTTGGTAGATGGTATGCATTACTGCAGTGTTGATCAGTGTGATCATACTATAGATTGTGTAATTGTATTACTCGACTGTTGAGCGTATTGTATAGGTTGTACCTCAATGTTCTATTGTTGTTAACCTTTTTGGAGATATAGCGAGTGGTATCCTTTTGGATGGTCAAATGCGACGTAAGAACTGGGATTTGAATGTACGAAACATGTTTCCTGTTGGTTATGTCAAATGGATTTTTGAGGATGAACTGATGGTAATGTTAATTGAGAGCTGGAGAGTCAGGTGAAGGACTCTTATACGAGCTGGTTACTTGAGGTATGTTTTCGAGGACAAAAACTCTTTTAGTGGGGGAGAGTTGTAACACCCGTATATTTTAATTTTTAATTTAAATGGAAATTTAATTTATAATTAGAATTATTGGTGGTTTGTGGGATTTAATTGGAAGAAAGATGGTTTATAGTGTTGGGCCAAGTGTGGTATTAGTAAAGAGGGGGTGCTATGTTAGTAAAGCCCTTTACTAATTAAAATGTTATTTTTCATAAAAATAAGGAAAATTGGGAGAAATGAAAAAGGAACGTGAAAAGCAGAACAAAGGAGATGAGGGATTGGAAAACTGGTACGTGAAGAGGAGCAATGGAGGGAGAGACCAATTAAGAATCTTTGGCTAAGGTAAGGGGGGACTCTCCGGTTATCATCTATTATCGTATTCTTGGATAATAATATTGATTAGGGATGTTGTTAAGTCAATTGGATTATATGTCGGGTTTAGGGAGGTTATGAATTGATGAAAATTGCATGGATTATTGATTGATTATGTGTTGTTTTGATGTGTGATGATGAATAATGATGCAATTGATGATTAACTGCCTGTATATGACGTTTAGAGTCAGTTTTGGACTCAGATTGAGTCAGATCGCAGGATCTGACGCATACCCGAAAATCTGTGAAATCGCCAGTTCGCGCCGCGTCCCAGTGTTGGCGCCGCGAAGGCGTACTTGTTTTCTCGTATCGCGCCGCGTGCAAAGGTTGGCGCCGCGAACGCGTTTGTGTGGTTCAGGTCGCGCCGCGAACCTTGGTTGCGCCGCGTGCTGTAGCGATGGTTGTTTTCTTGGAAAAGTTAAATGATGTGTAACTTTTGAACCGTAAGTCTGTTTTTAGTGTCGTTTCGAGCACGATGAATCTTACGAGATGGTCTACGTGTTTAAATGATGGAATGAGGTGTGAATCCAAATATTTTTTAAATATGATTTTTATTCCTTGGTGAATGATGTATTGTACATATATGTGATGAGATGTGTTAAATACATGCTATGTTGAAATATTAATCATGTGACGATTTGTTTAATTGGATGATGTATTGTTGACATATTTGATGAAATGTGACAATATAAGATGTTGTTTTGAAAAACATTATGATGTGATGATTTGTTGAGAATTATATGATGATGATTGATTGTTGTGGAATGATGCGGATACATGTGTGTTCTTCTTATTGATGATGATAATTGATGTGGACACATGTATGTTATTTAATGATGATGATGATTGATTGTATTTGAATGATGCTAATGTATATAAACATACTTTGATGATGATGATGATGATGTTGATGATGATGATGATGATGAAATGAGTATTTGACGATGTTACTCATTAGACTTGACGATGGTATAAGTATGTTCATGTATGTTTGCATTCATTCATGTTCATTGATGATACTGTATCCATAAGGGTGTGTTGGATCAGTGAAGGGCATGATTCCCATTGTGTGGAATCTGTGCTGGCAGGGCCGTATCTTGATGATGTTGGATCGGTCATCGGTTATTCCCATTTGATGAGGTTGGTACCACATGCATAGTGTCAGTTCATACATATGCATACTTTTATAACATGATTGGAAGTATTCCAGTGTTATAAATATTGATGATGTGTTGGTTGCGTGTTTTGTTGAATTAATGTTGAGTATGATTGTCTGTTTGAAAGATGTGTTCTGTTGGCATTTGTGTAAATGATGGACGTTCCTGATAATCTGAATATGATGAAATTGGGTGAATGATATAACTATGATGTGTTGTTATTTAAGATGCAATAACATTTGTTAACTGTGATGAGACTCACCCTTACTGTTGACATTTTCAGATTGAGGATAGCTGCTTTCGACTTGGTGAGGATTAGCTCATAAGTCAGTGTATTAGTGTAGCGTCAGGTGTCATGCTCTGATATTGTAACACTGGGGGAACGCTAGTTCAGAGTTTATGATGATACTCTATCGTGTTGTTATTGTATTAATTCTGTGGGATATTGCATAGATGATGTTATGCTTATCCATATGATGAATTTTCCGCTGTGTTAACATGAGATGTTTATGTATTATGATGAATTGTTCCTTAGTGAAAGCATGACAATGAAGTTATGATAAATTTGTTTTAATTGGAATTGTGACACCCTTGTTTTCATGTTTTACTCTGAACTATTTTATTAATTTCCGTGGGGTTTAGAAGGGTGTTACAATCTACATATGTTGATGAATTGGTTTGTAGGTCTTCCATCATTGCAGTTGGCATTCCATAAGGATATTATCTACTTCTAGGGGGTAGTGTAAAATATGGAAGGAAATAAGGCCTATGGTCTCCTATGATTTCTTGTGTGTAGTTGGAATATTCGCTGAATGTTGTGGGGAAACTACCACTTCTGGTAATATTGTTGAAACTGGCATCTAGCTTATGACAGGAGCGGTTACTCCAATTGAAGTTGAGGTTCCTGCATTACCAATCGACGATACGAATGGTTGTTCTTCTACGTTTTGAGCATTGTTGTAGGGAGGGAAATTTTTTAATGTTGGACGAGTCATTTCAGGAAGAGTTTTACCACTCCTAAGACGCATACACGCTCAACAATCGAAGACATTTCATGTATGAAGAACAACATAAACAATAAAAGACACCACATTTTTCTGTAGAAGTTAAAATTTCTTGCATAAAAGAGTCCCACTAGGCGTGCCAATTTGCTTACGGGTATTTATAGTAAATCAAATCACAAGTTTTAGTTCACTTAATAGATTAAACTTGAGAAAATACCAAGGACAATTTTTGCAGAATAGTATAACAAAAAATGTATGTGCTCGGACTTTTGAAGTTTGAATATCCAAAAATTGCACATAAAGTCTAATTGAAATAGTGCAGAATTGCTTTGAAAGAAGAATAAACAAAAAGCATGTTAGAACAAGATTTGTTCTGATCAATATTCTTGTTTTGATGATAACAATGTATATGAATTTTGTATAAGACAATGTGGTATTCTAATCCAATGCATTTTCCATTTCAGGAAATATATAAGGAGTATGCACAATTCAGCGCTAAGAAGCACTGACTCAGAAGGTTCAGGATTGCAACATCAGAACATGCTCTCGCAAAACATCAGAAGATGGTCAAGCAGAATCAGAACATGGTCTATGAAGCATCAGAAGAACTTGAGATCAGAAGTAGAAGCACTGAAGTTCTTATGGTATCACGCTAAAGCACTTCAAAGTCAGAAGACAAGAAGATGCTCTACACCAAGTTGTAACTCTGATTCTGATTATTCAAACGTTGTATTCACAAAATCTGAGAACAGAAGTTAGTACTAGATGACAGGCTACAAAGTCTAATCTCTGACTGACAAAAGGAATGTTAGAAGCTACAAAAGGCAAAGTCAGTAAAAGCAGAGAAAAGCATGGCTCGAGGTAGTTGACAAAACAGTGAAAACTTTAAATGCAAAGCTGTCCAGTCACGCAACGCATTAAATGCATTCCAACGGTCATCTTCTCAAACGCCTATATATAGTGAAGTTCTTATCAGAAGCAACATATAACTCTTGCAAGAATACCAAAACGCTGCTGAAATCAATACTTACGAACTTCATCTTCAACCTCACATTCTTTGTAATATTTAGCAAGTGATAAGCTTAGAACTTAAGAGAAATATCACAGTTGTGATTATAGCTTTCTAAGAAGCAAATTCATACTCTTGTAAACATTTATTTTACATTGATTTTTAAAAGGTTCCTAGAGTGATCAGTAGACTCTAGAAGACTTAGAAGTTTCTAAGTGGTGATTTCCTAGAGTGATCAAGGTGTGATCAGTATACTCTAGAAGACTTAGAGTGTTTCTAAGTGGATAACCATTGTAATCAAGATTGATTAGTGGATTAAATCCTCAGTTGAGGTAAATCACTCCAAGGGGGTGGACTGGAGTAGTTTCGTTAAAAACGAACCAGGATAAAAATCATTGTGCAATTGTTTTTTACCTTAAGTGCAATTGTTACACTTATTCAAACACCCCTTTCTAAGTGTTTTTCTATCCTTCAATTGGCATCAGAGCACCGATTCTAGGTGCAAGCACTTAACCGTGTTAGAAAAAGATTCAGGGTGAGAAAAACACTAAGTCAATATGGTTGATATTGTTACATCCACTTCTACATCTACTTCAAATGATCAACACAACAATGGAAATGGATATTCTAGACCACCAGTATTTGATGGTGAAAATTTTGAATACTGGAAAGATAGATTGGAAAGTTACTTTCTTGGTCTAGATGGTGATTTATGGGACTTGCTTGTGGATGGTTACAAACATCCAGTAAATTCTAGTGGAGCAAAGATGTCAAGACAAGAAATAAGTGATGATCAAAAGAAACAATTCAAAAATCATCATAAGTCAAGGACTATTTTGCTGAATGCTCTTTCTCATTCTGAATATGAGAAGATATCAAACAGAGAAACTGCCCATGACATCTTTGAATCATTAAAGATGACTCACGAAGGAAATGCCCAAGTCAAAGAGACAAAAGCTCTTACATTAATCCAGAAGTATGAAGCCTTCAAGATGGAGGATGATGAAAACATTGAAACAATGTTCTCAAGATTTCAAACTCTAACTGCTGGATTAAGAGTGCTTGACAAGGGATATACAAAGGCTGATCACGTCAAGAAGATCATCAGAAGCTTGCCCAGAAGATGGGGCCCAATGGTGATTGCATTCAAGATTCCAAAGAATCTGAATGAAGTATCTTTGGAAGAGCTGATAAGTGCTTTGAGGAGTCATGAAATAGAGCTGGATGCTAATGAACCTCAAAAGAAAGGTAAGTCTATTGCTTTAAAATCTTTGAATAAAAAATGCACTAATGCTTTTCAGGCGGAAGAAGAAGATTCTGAAGAATCAGAATCAGAAGAAGAAGATGAACTGTTCATGATCTCCAGAAGGGTAAACCAACTCTGGAAGAGTAAGCAAAGGAAGTTCAAGAACTTCAGAAGTTCTAAAAGGCCTGAAAGAGGAGAATCTTCTGGAATCAGAAGATCTGACAAAAAGAAGGTCACGTGCTTTGAGTGTAAGGAGCCAAGACATTACAAGAGTGAGTGTCCAAAGCTTCAGAGGGAGAAACCCAAGAAGAAGTTCCAGAAGAAGAAAGGTCTTATGGCAACTTGGGATGATTCAGATTCATCAGAATCAGATTCAGACTCTGAAGACGAGCAAGCCAACATAGCGCTGATGGCTACTGTGGATGCTGAATCAGAATCTACATCAGAATCAGACTCTGACTCTGAAGAGGTATTTTCTGAACTGTCTAGAGATGAGCTAGCTTCCAGTTTAGCTGAAATTCTTGAAATCAAGGCTAAGCTTAGTATCAAATACAAAAAGCTGAGAAAGCTCTTTGTATCTGAAACTAAGATGCATGAATTAGAAAATTATGAACTCAAAGAAAAAGTTTTAAAACTATCTAAATATGCTGAGTCATCTTCTGGCTCAGAAAAATCTATTCCAAGCTTGAACAATATTCTTAAAGAATATGACTTGAGTTTCAGGAAATTCTTATCTAGATGTATTAGTAGAAGTCAACTTGCCTCTATGATATATGCTGTTAGTGGAAACAAGAGAGTTGGCATAGGTTATGAGGGTGAAACCCCATACAAACTTGAACCTATTGATGATATGAAAATCACATACAAGCCATTATATGATCAGTTCAAGTATGGCCACTCCCATGATATTAGCCTCACTTCACATGCTAAAATCTTTCACATTACACATATAAAGAAGCATGTGACACAAAATAGAAAATATCATGTTGCTCAAACTAAGGAATATCATGCTGTACCTCCTGTTAATTATCATGCTAAACCCAAGTTCAATCAGAACTTGAGGAGAACTAACAAGAAAGGACCCAAGAAAATGTGGGTACCTAAGGAGAAGATAATTTCTGTTGCAGATATCCTTGGCAGCAAAGAAGACAAAGCAAAACATGTCATGGTACCTGGACTCTGGGTGCTCGCGGCACATGATGGGAAAAAGGTCTATGTTCCAAGACCTGGTGCTTAAGTCCGCTGGTGAAGTCAAGTTTGGAGGAGATCAGAAGGGCAAGATAATTGGCTCAGGAACCATAAGTATTGGTAACTCTCCTTCCATAACTAATGTACTTCTTGTAGATGGATTAGCTCATAACTTATTGTCCATAAGTCAATTAAGTGACAATGGTTATGACATAATCTTCAATCAAAAGTCTTGAAAAGCTGTAAGTCAGAAGGATGGCTCAATCTTATTTACAGGCAAGAGAAAGAACAACATTTACAAGATTGATCTTCAAGATCTTAAGAATCAGAAGGTAACTTGTCTTATGTCTGGTCAGAGGACTCCCTAATTTGAAATATAAATCAGAAGCTCTTTGTGAAGCATGTCAAAAAGGGAAGTTTTCAAAACCTGCATTCAAGTCTAAGAATGTTGTTTCTTCCTCTAGGCCGCTAGAACTTCTGCACATTGATCTGTTTGGCCCAGTCAAAACAACATCTGTCATAGGGAAGAAATATGGATTAGTCATCGTAGATGATTATAGCAGATGGACATGGGTAAAGTTCTTGAAACACAAGGATGAGTCTCATACAGTATTCTTTGACTTCTGCACTCAGATCCAATCTGAGAAAGAGTGTAAAATCATAAAGGTCAAAAGGGATCATGATGGCGAATTTGAGAACAAATTCTTTGAGATTTATTTCAAAGAAAATGGTATTGCCCATGATTTCTCTTGCCCTAGAACTCCACAGCAAAATGGAGTTGTAGAGCGAAAGAATAGGACTCTACAAGAAATGGCCAGAACCATGATCAACGAGACCAATATGGCTAAGCATTTCTGGGCAGAAGCAATAAATACTGCATGTTATATTCAGAATAGAATCTCCATAAGACCTATTCTTAATAAGACTCCTTATGAATTGTGGAAGAACAGAAAGCCCAACATTTCTTATTTTCATCCTTTTGGATGTATATGTTATATTCTGAACACTAAAGATCATCTGAGTAAGTTTGATTCTAAGGCACAAAAGTGTTTCCTTCTTGGATATTCTGAACGCTCAAAAGGCTACAGAGTATACAATACTGAAACATTGATTGTTGAAGAATCAATCAATATCAGATTTGATGATAAGCTTGGTCTTGAAAAGCCAAAGCAGTTTGAGAATTTTGCAGATATTGAAGTCTCTAACTCAGAAGCTGAAGAACCCATAAGCAAAGTGTCATAAGATTAAGTTGCTGCTTCATTAGAAAATCTCAGAATTTCTGAAGAGCCAACTATCAGAAGATCTTCTAGACTCACCTCTGCTGACACAGAAGATGTTATCCTTGGGAAGAAAGAAGATCCTATAAGAACCAGATCATTCCTTAAGAACAATGCAGAATGTCAATTTGGTCTAGTAT
This sequence comes from Vicia villosa, assembly GCF_029867415.1. NCBI lineage: Eukaryota > Viridiplantae > Streptophyta > Magnoliopsida > Fabales > Fabaceae > Vicia > Vicia villosa. The sequence goes on from NW_026706403.1 coordinate 150,127, forward strand.
CTCTTATCGAGCCAACTTCTGTTGATCAAACTCTGGAGGATGCTGACTGGATAATTGCCATGCAAGAAGAACTCAATCAGTATACAAGGAATGACGTGTTGTTCCTAGACCAAAAGGATTCAACATCATTGGAACCAAGTGGATCTTCAGAAACAAGCTAAGCGAAAAAGGAGAAGTTGTAAGAAACAAAGCCAGACTGGTTGCTCAGGGCTATAGTCAGCAAGAAGGCATAGACTATACAGAAACCTTTGCACTAGTGGCCAGGTTAGAATCTATTCGCTTGTTAATTTCTTTTACCACTCAACATAACATCACTCTGTATCAGATGGATGTTAAGAGTGCCTTCTTAAATGGTTATATAGATGAGGAAGTATATGTCCACCAACCTCCTGGTTTTGAAGACTCTAAGTCTCCAGAACATGTTTTCAAATTAAAGAAATCATTATATGGCCTAAAGCAAGCTCCTAGAGCTTGGTATGAAAGATTAAGTTCTTTCCTTCTGGATAATGGTTTCACTAGAGGAAAAGTGGATACTACTCTCTTTTGTAAAACCTTTAAAAATGATATTTTAATTTGCCAAATTTATGTTGATGATATTATCTTTGGAACCTCTAATGCTACACTTGGAAAGGAGTTTGCTAAGTCTATGTAGGCTGAGTTTGAAATGAGCATGATGGGAGAAGTCAAGTACTTCCTTGGGATCCAGATCAATCAAACTTCTCATGGAACATATGTTCATCAAACCAAGTATGTGAAAGAACTTCTGAAGAAGTTTAATCTTTCAGAAAGCAAAGAAGCAAAAACTCCTATGCATCCAACGTGTGTCCTAGGTAAGGATGAGGTAAGTAAGAAGGTAGATCAGAAGCTCTACAGAGGTATGATTGGATCTCTTCTATATCTTACTGCTTCTAGACCTGATATTTTATTCATTGTTTGTCTGTGCGCAAGATTCCAATCAGATCCTAGAGAATCTCACTTAACAGTTGTTAAGAGAATTCATAGGTATCTGAAAGGTACTACTAATGTTGGTTTAGTCTACAGAAGATCTGAAGAATACAACTTAGTAGGATTTTGTGATGCTGATTACGCTGGAGATAGAATTGAAAGGAAAAGTACTTCTGGAAGTTGTCAATTTCTTGGAAGTCACCTGATCTCCTGGTACAACAAGAAGCAACCTACCATTGCCCTATCTACAACAGAAGCAGAATATGTTGCTGCTACTGGATGTAGTACACCGATGCTCTGGATGAAGAGTGAGCTAGAAGATTATCAGATATATGAGAGTAACATTCCTATCTTCTGTGATAATACTTCTGCTATATGTTTATCTAAGAATCCAATCTTACATTCCAAAGCTAAAAATATTGAGATTAAACATCATTTCATTAGGAACTATGTTCAGAAGGGTGTTCTATCTTTAAACTTTATTGATACAGACCATCAATGGGCTGATATCTTTACAAAACCCCTTGCTGAAGATAGGTTTAAGTTTATTCTGAAGAATCTCAGTATGGATTTATGCCCAAAATGAGAAGATGAGAAATTATGATATATGGATTAGATTTGAAATGATCATTTATTTTCTTTTATAAGAAGTTCTGATTGTTGATCAATTAGATATTCTGATTCTGTTCTTGCTAATGTTTCATATGTCTAAGTTGATTTAGAATCTCTTTTAAAGCAAAACAACTGTCACTAGCTATTCCAGAAGATGAACACGTGTTCACTCTAAAGGGACAAGCATGCGTGCAGTTGATGAGACGCCGCCCTAGGTAACTGTGCAAATTATTTCAAATATCACATTTTTCCCTAACGTCACTCAACATTAAATGCATTGATTTTCTGCATTTCGTAACTGTTCATTCTCAGAATTTAATTGCATTTAGTTTTCAAATCTGTGTCTATTTAAACCGCCCTCTCATATCATTCACTCTTTTACGCACTCATTCTCTCCATTGTGTATGCATTTCTGCAATCTATATGCCCTATTCTCTTACCCTAAAAGGAAAACCAAGAATCTCATAAAAGTGTCAATGGCTGCTTCTTCATCATCAAATGCTGGTTCTTCGTCTCAACAACAACAAGAACAGAAACAACAACTCAATCCTCAGATCACTTGCTCAATTCCTAGAGATCAGTTAGAAGTTATTTGTGAACTGATGGTGGATGTTGATAATCTGGAAGAACATCAAATCCATATCAAAGACAACTTGGTTTTTCAGAATTGGTCGTCTTTGTTTCTTGAATTCTGTGGACCGGTATATCCAGACCTTGTGAAGGAGTTCTGGATTCATGCGTTTGTTATCCCTAAAGCCATAGTTTCGTTTGTTCATGGAAGGTTCTTCTCCATCACTGAAAACACACTGAGAATGTTGTTTGATTTGATGAATGCTGAAGGTGAGACTGAAGCAACCTTAAGAACAAATTGGGATGCAGTCTATACTGAAATCTTTACTGATGGAAAGAAATCAACTAGAGTTAAAGATCTGAAGAACATATACAAAGTATGGACAAAGATTCTGCTAGGTTGTTTTTACCACAGGAAATCAACCAGTTCTTCTGATTTCGTTAATAGCAATCAACAATACATCATGTACTGCCTTGGTACAAATAAGAAGGTGGATGTCTCTTACATAATTTTCAATCACTTGTGGAATGCTGTAAAGGACTCTCGAGATGAGAGCAAAACAAAGAAGAAAGGAACTGTTATTCCTTTTGGAAGGATTATTATCAATCTTCTGGTTCAAACCAAGATGGTTGAAGAGTTGGAAAATGTTGGAATAGTCAAAGATCCTTATACAATCAATGGGAGTGTCTTGAATGCTACTTCTTTGAAGAAAATGGGTCTTATTTAAGCTATTGGTACTGCTCCTAAACCAGATCCAAATGTTAGAAATAGAAGAGGACCAGTTCTTGCTGAGTTTGAATTGTTCTTTCTAAATGAACAGCCAGATAGTAAGGTTCATTACCTTAATATTCTCAAACAGGATGGTTTTGTGGATACTAAGATGAGGACAAGCAGGCAGAAGCTTCCGTGTACCAAGGATGGTATAGTAGAAGATTTACCAGAAGCTGCCTCTCAAAAAGAAAGAAGGACAAAGCGTAAGCAAGATGTTCCTTCTATTAGTAAGGAGAAGAGAATTGAAGAAAAAGTTGCTGAAGAAAATAACAAAGTTATTGTTGAAAAGGAGAATAAGAAAGAAGAGAAGATTGTTCAAAAGAAAAGAAAGAAGAAGGATGATGAGAAGGACGTAGAGAATAAGAAGAAAAAGAAAGATAAGAAGAAGAAGAAAAAGAAGGCTGTTGAAGGAGAACAGAAGGAGAATGAAGAGGAAAATGAAGTAGAAGCAAGGAAGAAAGAAATTTCTGCAGGAAAGAAGGTTGAGATTCAGAAGAAGAGGAAAGAAGTTGAAGCTGATTCTGAAAGGCCTCCCAAGAAACCTAAAGATGTGTTTATTTCTGAACCTGGTTCTGTTCCATTTGTTATTTCAAAATCTGTACCAACAGAAGTTCCAAAACCATCTCAACCAGAAATACAACCAGAAAAAAGCCTCCACCAAATCACCTTCAACCACCAAAGTTCTCACCCCTCCTTCTTCACCCAAAACCTATACTACTTCTGACCATCCCTTTGCTGAACCTATTCTTGATGTTCTACCCCTTCAAACCCTCTTTCCCCCTCACACAAATATCTCCACCTCTCAACCTCCTCCTCATTCAAACTATGAACTTGTTACCTCCCCTGTTCCCAACAATGTAAATGCATCAGAATCTCCAAATTCTGATTCTTTAAAAGAAGTATTCCGTGCCTGTAACTTCACCCCCAAACCACGTCCTGATCCTGCCTTTGTTAACCTGGAATCTGAGGATGAAGCAGAATCACTGCTTTCTCTTGATAGAGAACCTGAACCCTACTTCATTCTGTATCCATATTCCTCTTCCACCAAATTCAAAACCCCTAACCCTGAACTATCTGTTGGTGTAAATTTTGAATTTCTGAAACAAAAGGTACAGACAAGACTAGAAGCCTTGAAGGTTGCACATAATTCCAGGACGGATTATGTTGCTACAAGGAGTCTCTAGAGAGCCTTAAGAAGGGAGTTCAATTTTGACCTTCTGAAGCTTCAGAAGAAATGTGAAGCAGAAGCTCCTGGCCCTTGTGAGTTCCTAATGGATTATGAATACTGCTATTTCTGCCCCCTCAGGAACATGAAATCTCTTAAGGAAAAGGAATTTGTTGATGAGCTTGAAGAAGTTCATCCTTTGGTTATGGTTGTGTGGAAGCCTCAACTCCACGTTCTGACTGGAGATTTTATGTTCTTATTCAAATGGTTAAGGGAGAATCCCTCTGCTAAGGAACCAAATATGGTATATCCAGAAGTTGAATACCCATCAGAACCTTCTGCTCCTACACTTCCAAAGAATTTGGCTGAAATTCTTCTGGCTCTAGAGAATTCAGACTCTGAAATCCCTTCTCTTGTATATACTGAAGATGCTTCTGAAGCAGAAGCTGATGCTGAGAAACAAGCTATATAGAATCATCCTGCTATGCAATCTCCTCTTAAGGAAAATCAAGCTGATGTTCTCATGGTCGATGCTGTTGCTAATACTCCTCTTCTAGACAATAGCTTTGATGCTTCTTCTGCTGGACCTTCTGTTCTGATGAACACCATGAAGGCTCTTCAACAGAATCAAGCTGATCTTGCTTCTCGTCTGGACAAGCATGAGGAAACTCACAATGAGTTGAGAACCTTTATGAAGACGCAAACAAAAAGCACTGTTGAGATTCAAAACCTTCTGGCCAAGATAGCTTCTAAGCTAGGCTAGTCGTAGTGTGTCTTAGTCTTAGATGTCTTCTTGTTTCTTGCATCTGCTTCTATCCATCTTGTATTCTTCTAATACATTTTTTTAATCAATGAAATATTATCTTCTTCACTTTATGTTGTTTTATCATCTGAATCTTTTTAATGCTGTTTGATGTTATCACAAAAAGGGGGAGAAACATGATAATTGATTTGATTTATTATATCAATTACTGGGATTAAGTCTCAACATTCCTAACATTATTTGCAAGTTCTATGTCTTTGAGATTTTTTGCAGGATTGAAGATATTATGAAAAAGTTCAACATAAGAAGCAAATACATGAGGAAAGGAAATTCTATAAAGAAGCATGTTCTTGAAAAATTGAAGCAAGCTTAGTGCTGTGAAGCGTCATGATCAGAAGCAAGAAGAAGAATGTTCTGATAGTCATTCATAGAATGCTCTGATGTTCTCGGTTGAGAATACGCTCTGATACATTTTCTTCATCTTATATGCTCTGATAAATGCTATTAATTAAGAATGCTCTGATACATGATAGTTATCAAGAATGCTCTGACACATTCACGTTATACTTTGATACATTCATGTTCTGATATTTTTTGTCTAGTATGTTCTGAAAAATTTCAGGATGTAAAGATGCTCTGATGATGCTCTGATAAATTCAAGAATGTTCTGATTCAATCAAGCATGCTATGACAACAAAGAAGAAATTCAAAGCTCTGAAGTTGTCCTATGGAAGCAAGAAGCAGAAGCTCTGAATATTCTGAAGTTCTAGGCGAAGTGAAAGTCTCTGCTGAAATGAAAAATACTCAGGGAAGTCTTTTATTTATAAATTCTTCTAGTATTTATTTCAGGGGGAGATTGTTAATCTCAGGGGGAGACATATTCACACACTCTGATTATATGCTTATGTTATATCTGTGTAATTGTCTTTTGTCATCTGATATTCTGATTGCAAATTCATATCAATTATATATGTTTTTGTCATCATCAAAAAGGGGGAGATTGTTAGAACAAGATTTGTTCTGATCAATATTCTTATTTTGATGATAACAATGTATATGAATTTTGTATAAGACAATGTGGTACTCTAATCCAATGCATTTTCCATTTCAGGAAATATATAAGGAGTATGCACAATTCAGCGCTAATAAGCACTGACTCAGAAGGTTCAGGATTGCAACATCAGAACATGCTCTCGCAAGACATCAGAAGATGGTCAAGCAGAATCAGAACATGGTCTATGAAGCATCAGAAGAACTTGAGATCAGAAGCAGAAGCACTGAAGTTCTTATGGTATCACACTAAAGCACTTCAAAGTCAGAAGACAAGAAGATGCTCTGCACCAAGCTGTAACTCTGATTCTGATTATTCAAACGTTGTATTCACAAAATCTGAGATCAGAAGTTAGTACTAGATGACAGGCTACGAAGTCTAATCTCTGACTGACAAAAGGAACGTTAGAAGCTACAAAAGGCAAAGTCAGTAAAAGCAGAGAAAAGCATGGCTCGAGGTAGTTGACAAAACAATGAAAACATTAAATGCAAAGCTGTCCAGTCACGCAACGCATTAAATGCATTCCAACGGTCATCTTCTCAAACGCCTATATATAGTGAAGTTCTGATCAGAAGCAACATACAACTCTTGCAAGAATACCAAAACGCTGCTGAAATCAATACTTACGAACTTCATCTTCAACCTCACAATCTTTGTAATATTTAGGGAGTGATAAGCTTAGAACTTAAGAGAAATATCACAGTTGTGATTATAGCTTTCTAAGAAGCAAATTCATACTCTTGTAAACATTTATTTTACATTGATTTGTAAAAGGTTCCTAGAGTGATCAGTAGACTCTAAAAGACTTAGAAGTTTCTAAGTGTTGATTTCCTAGAGTGATCAAGGTGTGATCAGTATACTCTAGAAGACTTAGAGTGTTTCTAAGTGGATAACCATTGTAATCAAGATTGATTAGTGGATTAAATTCTCAGTTGAGGTAAATCACTCTAATGGGATGGACTGGAGTAGTTTCGTTAACAACGAACCAGGATAAAAATATTGTGTTCATTGTTTTTATCTTAAGAGTTTTTAAAGTTACACTTATTCAACCCCCCCCTTCTAAGTGTTTTTCTATCCTTCAAAGCATAATAAATGACTTTAAGTGAATGCTTGCATTTAAAAGACTTAAATAAAGGACACATGTTCATACATCTTCTCACAAATTATTTCTCTTTATGACTTGAATACTTTAGTTCTTTAGAGAATAAGTAAAGTTTACGACCCCGATTACATCTATGAACTTGATTCATATACAAATTTAATGTTAACCGTCGATAACAGTTATCTCTGCAGAGAACGGCACATGTCCCCTTTATGTGAGCTTCAATCTTCTAGTTTCCTTTCATGTGTCCTTAATGCTTGATTTGCTGTCCTTACATCTCCTAACTACTTCTATCGAGAATCTTCAGTCGACTCCTATAGTCTTGTTGAAACATCTCTGGTTCAGCTGACCTCTAGATTAAAAAACACATGAAATCCCTAACATTTGATGGTGCGTCGAACTCACCACTTCTACACCATATCTCCGTGTTGAACTACTGGTTTGTGTAAACCCTTTCAAGATTTTGGACATGTATTGAAGATAGAGTAGTTATAGTCTTGTGGATTTGTTCTTGAGACTTCTCCAAAACAAGTTTAGTGGGTTTTAGTGTAGTGTCGAAAATGACAGGCTAACACCCACACATCAAATTTCTTAATATGATTGAACTCTAAATAAATCTTTTGAAGTGGGTTTAATTATTCTATCAATTTCAGAATATAGTTTTCTTGAAGACTAAAACTCCTTAAGTTTCCCTATTGTTTAATGATAAATTTATCATTTCTAACTCGTTTAAGTGTGGACCCATTTATATTTCAAAACCATGTAAATGCTATCTATCATATAAGAAAATACAATGCTCTAGAAAAGACCAATTTGCCCTGCTGGTTCCACAAGCCTCCACATGTCGTTCTGTTTTTCCAACACATCCTTCCATTGCTTTTTGGCACTCAACGTAACAATCTAATATTCATTGCTTTTGCTTTTTCCAGACTTCTACTTTTCGTTCTCTCTTTCTCTCTCACTCACTGCTTCCTTCTTCCCCTTTCTTCTTCCTTCTTCCCCTTTCTTCCTGCTTCCTCTTTTTTTTTTTTAAAAATAAAATAAAAACAAGGGATAATCTCCGACATCGAATCTGATTTTTTTTTGTATTCTTTTGTGCAGCAACAACATTTACAAAGGACTCTGACATGCTGGTTCCTCACACCAAAGTGGTTGTTGTTGAAGGCCCCCGGCCTAAGGAAGGTATTTTAGTTCTTTCAATTTTAGAATCTTGTATTTTGAATATTTCTTTTTTATGTTTAGGGTTGAGTTTATACTTTTTAACTTTATGGGCTTAGATGAATAATTGTTGAAAAACTAATTTTTAAACATATTCTTTCTTTGTGGTATGATAAATAGTGTTTGGCTTAATGTTTTTTCTTTGGTTAACAATATTGCTTACATGTTTTTCCATAATTTTAGACATGTTTTTGTTAACTAACACTCTTGATTTGCCTTTTCCTTGCTAGATCCATAATAATAATTGAAATCCGAATTATTTTGAACCTGTAGAAGGTTGGTATGCTTTTCTTCAACAAAATGGAATTTGGTTTGAATTATTTTTCCAGTTTTTGTTGTATATTTTAGTGTTAGTTCCATGACAAAGATGTGATTTTTACTGATTTTTGTAGTTATGGTGTGTACTAATTAGTGTATATTTTATTCTATACGTGAAAAAGATCAATGATGTTTTCAGATATGTGATACCAAAGAAGATCCATTTGATTTTTAACTTCACTTTTTTTTCCAGGTTCTTTAGGTTTGATCTATGGGTTTCTAACTTCTTTAGGTAATTTAAATCACTTTCAGTTTTTGTGTTACAATTATAACTAAGGTGTTGGTTCATGTACAAATATATAGCAAGTAAAAGTCATAATTTTTGAACAATTTTTGAAAGAGGTTTTTTATTATTGAGTTACGTGAAAATATAGGCTTGGGAAGGACAAGCTTATGCCTACTGAATCGGAAGGACAAGCTCATTGATCTCACAATGTTGATATTTTGAGAAGTTTTCCAATGCCTACTGCAGAAAATTATGAGTTATTTTCGACATCTGAAACAAATTTTTAACAACTTCTGAGCATAGCTGTAATAGGTAACACAAGTAGTCAAAATCAAGAAATAGATAAAGTTAATTATCCTAGGGAAGGATTACTTTTGGTTACTTTCAATGAGTTGAGTTGTTTTCTCCGATGTTCTATTTCCAAAATAAAATGAAATATATAAATATATTTATATATAAATACATTTATTTGATCATTTCAAAAGTTATTTCTTTAAATATATATATTGAATTGAATGTATTAATTTTTGTTTGATTTCAATTTATTTATTTTATTTCTTTAATAAATAAGAAACATAATAAAATATAATTTATTAGTATTAAAGGTGAAAATATAAAAAAAAATTAAAATAGATAAGTTGTAGTGCAAAGACGTGTCCCAGTATACTGCAACTTACACTAGCAAGGTATTGTATATATGACTATTTTCTAAACCATTAATATTCATATAGATCTCATCGAAATTTTTAAGTATTATACTTACTTAAACCACTATAATTCCGATGTATATCATATTTTTTAGAATAGACTTAAAATTTTAATTCAACTAAGCCGTACGAAAAATATTTTTTTATTTTAAGATAGTATAAAATAGCCATTAGTTTTAACATAATGTTCATGAAATATTAAATAATAGTTAATTTGCTAAGTTAAAAAATTCGTATATGAATTTTGCATTAGCATAGCCATTAGTCATAACATTAACATAATGTTCAAGAAATATTACTTCTAAAATAATGAGATTCATTAAAAGAATAGGATAATAGTTTATGTCAGTTATAAATCTATAAATTTTTTTTACAATATTACGGGGAAAAATATTTTAAGGATCTTACGACGAAAAATAACTAAAACAAAAAAAAATATTAAATGTCATTAATTAAATCAATTACTTCAATATTTCCTTATATTTTAAAATATAAACAAAATGAAATAATTAAATAAATCTTAATTAAATATTTTTTATAAATAATATCAAAACAAATAAAACATTTACATACCGAAACAAAATATACTATTAATCAAACTATTTTTATATTTGGAAAAATTATATATATAACCCACATAGAAATAAAAATAAAAATGTGTCTTTCCTTTAAAAAATATTAAATTTTTTTATGGAAAATATTAAAGAGAAACCAAATTAAATGCAGTTCGCATTTGGTTTTATTTCGAAAAAGATGTATATTTTTAGGGAAAAAAGATGCTTAAATGAAATAAAGTTTATGTTTTTTGTTATAATTTGTTACATGGAAAATGAGAGTTTTTTTCTTATAAATAATTATGAACGGGACATGAAATTATTGTGCAAAATATTGATTATTAACAAGACATAGCGTTACTGAGCAAAATATTTTTTTTATTACTTATAACTTCAATTATTATTTTTTCACAAGTAACCAGATATTTTTCTATTAAAAAATATATATCTGAATTAAATGTGCATCTCATACCAGAACCCGTACGAAGCACGTGTTTGTTACCAGTTATTTCTAACAGCACCTCTTGTAATAATTGAATTCCAGTTAAGCACTCATAACATAGATAAAAGTGTGTGTGTAGCATCATTAAAAGTTTGGGGTTGCTATTAGAAACCTCTTTAAGAGCATATATAATAAATAGGGATTGTGAGAAAATATATGTTATGAATAATTGGATGATTTGTCTCCCAATCACTTAATTCCTTATTTAATCCATTTGTATTTATTATATTGTCTAGATGATGTCCTATAAATAGGACCAATATCATTGTATACGATTACACCGATGAAATTATATAGAATCATTCTATCTTTCTGTCTTCTCTTTTATCTTCTTTCTCCTTACTTTATAACACGTTATCAGCACGAAGCTCTGAGAAAGCTCTGAGACTTAGAAGGTACTATTATTTACTTTATTTTTCTTTCATATTTTATATATTTTCTATGTGTTATTTATAAATATATGGATTAGAAAATGAAAAAAAAAATAGTGATGATTTTCATGCATCTCTGATAGTTTGCATGAATAATGTTAAAGCATCCCTGAAGGATAGCAAAACAAATTATTAATATAGTTCCCGAAGAACTTGTTAAAGCATCCCTGAAGGATAGCAAAACAAATTATTAATATAGTTCCTGAAGAACTTATTAAGCATCCCTTAAGAATAGCAAAACAAATTATTTATATAGTTCCTGAAGAACTTATCAAATATCCATGAAGGATAATAATAAGGTTTTATATAGTTTCTGAAGAACTTATCAAATATCCCTGAAGGATAATATCCAGTTTTTATATAGTTCCTGAAGAACTTATCAAACATTCCTAAAAGAAAATGCAAATATTATTATTTTTATTAATAAAAGATTTGTGATTGAGTTCCTGAAGAACTACAAAATAAGTTCATGAAGAATTGAATAAAAAGATTTATGAGTGAGTTTCAATGTTATATCTTATTAAATTATCAAATAATCCCTGGAGGATTACAAAACAAAATTTTTGTTATATAGTTCCTGAAGAACTTAACAAATGTCATACCCTAATTTTTGACCCCCCTGAGATGTCACATCTCCAGACATTTCATCAACTCAAGACAAGTACCCAGAGCAGTCATTTGTTTGTCTAAGTACTCAATCGAGGGTGCCCAAGAACAGAGAAGCTCAGACAAAGGATCAATCAATAATAAAATGACCTCTAATACAATTATGGGATCAAATGATTCATTTATCCACCTATGTTGATTAGACATCAGTCATCAGGGCTCAGGTTTACTCAGGACAATTTTCCCAAGTGATTTTGAAGAAACTCCAAACTAATGAATTGAAGTACATGTTAAGGGCTTTCCAAATTGTGCTCAAACTTCTCCAAATTCATTTTGAGCTAGGAGTTATGATGGTTCAAAGTTGGGCTCATGAAGTAAAATTATAGGTCATGTACCATTTTGAAACTTTGCAAATTTGTGCAAATGACTCTACTAATTGATGCTACATGACCCATAACATATCAGTAGAGATACCATACATTCATTTTCACCATGGCATAAGGATTAGAGAATATTCCCAAAACAAGAACATGTGATTATGTAATGATTACATTTGGGAAATTTATGGCCAAGTGGTGAATCACCAAAGGAATCTCTTCCCAACCAATTGGAACACTCCTCTGCATCAGAAATGTTCCCCAAGATCACAAAAGATCAATGGATAGGAAGCTAGCCCGAGTTTGACATCATTGCATTTGTGAGATTCTTTGAATTTCTTCATGGCCAAGAAACCAAAGTGACTTCATTAAGCAAGCTCAATCCTCCAATTTGTACTGAGCTCTTTGCCTATAAATAGAAGTGTCTTCCTCAATATTCAAGACACCAAAGCAACTCCAATTCTTGCTTTCTCATTCTCTCCCTCATGCTTATAGTTTTCAAAAGTTCTCTGGCAAGAAGAATCGAATTCTTCAAACCAGAGCTTTTCTTTTGAAAGTAAGCCTTCTAACATCTCAAGGAGGTTTGTTAGAAGTGATCCAAACATCTGGAACACTTCTAGAAGTGCAAGAACACTATCTTCACTTTCAGTTTAGAGCAAAGTCAGTTGGAGGTCTGTAGATCAATTCAGAGGGTGTCAAACAAATCTAAGCATTCATACACATTCCTTAGGGTGTAGTGAAGCTATCCAGATGGTCGCAGCTTATCTGTGAGTGCAGAATCACCATCTTCCATTTCTACTTGAAGCTCAATTAAGAGGGGTCGAGTAGATCAATTAAGAAGCTTTCAATACAATCTAAGTGCCCAGATAGCATCAACAAGGTCCCAGGAAGCTTTTGCAATCATCCATTCAAGGCCAGAAGCTCTCCACCATCACCACGACCTTCAGTTTCAGAGGTAAGTTTCTCAACTCTACCTCTTTAATTCATGAACTCTTTGTGATAAAACTCAATACCATTTCATTCAGCATCATCAGAGGATTAAAAACCCTCTATCATCATCTATTTATCTTACAGTATAGCCATTTAATTTCATTTTCAATTTTTAGGGTTCTTCACGTCTTTTATATAATTCGTTAGTTATAGTTAATTATAGCTTATGTTAGTTACATATTTGAAACCGTGAGAGAATTTAGAACAAGTTTGATGTTTACATCTTTGCAAATGGTTGAGAATTGAGGGAGTTCAGAAATTCAAAAATGTTTGAGCTTGAGGTTGAAGATAAAGATGGTGATGGCGCCATTCTTTTGAATATCAGGGTTTAAGTTTAAAATATATTTAGTTGATTCTGTTTACTAAACAAATTTATCGTTTTCCCTAGTGGCCTCACATACGCTCTTAGTACTCTCTTGCCCATAGGTCTGGGGTTCGAATCCCCCTCGCCCTAGACCTTTTGATTTTATTTTTTTTCTTTGCCTTATACACTTGATACCCAATATATTGCCTTGGGGTCACTACTTTGTCACCAAGCGCGCGTTGGCCCAGTGGTGTTATTTTGAGCTGGTAACTTCAAGGGCGTGTGTTCAAGCCTTGGTGGAGACAAAACCATATTTTTACCACTTTTCCCATTTAATTTTCTTCACAACTTTAACCAATTAATTCACCCTTCAAATTAAATCATGTTTGCTTGATTTTTCACACACTTGTCATTTGATGTACCTATTTTATAAATAATCAAAAAAATTACAAAAATATTATTTATTTGTGTAATCCGGTGAACTGACTTTTTATCGAAATGTCGCGGTTAAGCAAGAGTCGCCACTGACTTTTATTTTATCCAAATATCATAAAGGCTAAAAGAACAGGAATAAACCTTTTAAATAAAAACTGAGTTCGGGGGGTAATTTATGCAAAGGGAAGGTGTAAGGCACCCTTTGCATCCATGGTTATCCATGGGCTCTTAATTGCTTTGCTCTTTTGAAAGAAAAAGTGTAGAAAAGAAATAAGACTTTAGCTTGTAAATAAGCGTAGCTTTTTGAAAGTTTTTGAGAAAAGAGTAGAAAAAGATTTAAGCCAGAGCAAGGCAATTAAGGGCAAATTACCTGGTTAGATGAAAAATGTTCTTTTTAGCCTTTCAGGGCTATCCCTACCATAAGAGGGTAAGGAAGTCCTTTGATTTGGAGGTTAACGGGTCATCGAGTCGTCGTTCGTCATAAGACTGTCACATGCCATAGAGGGCAAGTAGTCTAAGGGAAGGATCAGAATAGCCTTTCCTTTAGGCAACCAGAGGATACCTCAGCACTTCGTAGGCAACTTCGAGGGACGAGATCATATTAGCGATCGAAAGCAGCATCATTAGGGACTTATGATCTTAATGAACCGAGGGCAACATTGCTGAGGTATCCTCGTATTCGAGGGACTTGGCTATTCTGCACTGAAAAATACAAGACAACAAGGCAACAGGCAACAAGAGAGTACCATAAAAGGTGTGTGGGTGCAACAATCACGTGATCAGATTCAGAATAAGTTATCTTATAATTAAGTGATTCTAATTTAATTCGAAGTTACCACTCCCTAGGATTACTAACCACACAGTAATATAATGCAGTTTTAAGTGCCTTCAAGGCTAAACAATACAACCTCGAAGCAGTTACATGATAAAACATGGGGAAGGGGAAAAGGCAATAACAAAAACCCCCACCAGAGCAAGGAGGTTTGACATAAGTAATAATTTAAAACAAGAAAGAAGAATGAATTAGGTTTTAGGGTTACCGACTAATCGAGCTTTGACGGTTGACTAACCCTGAAAATTGGAAAAAGAAAAATAAACACAAAGGGGTGAGTGTATGGCCAGTTCATTGATAGTTAAGAATAAAACCATAATTTTTAAATCGAAAAGGCAGAAATAAATAATTAAATTAAAAGGTAAAAATAGAATCAGGGACTTAGCTTTGATCTGATATGGTTCGTAGTCGGAGGAAATCCTGGTGCTAATCCTGAAAAATTGTACAAAGAAAAGGAAATTTTTTTAGTGTAGGAGTGATCTTCGCAAACCCTGATTAGGGTACGAATTAAATAAAATTAACGGAATAAATAATCAATTTAATTAATTATTGGTTTTTCAACCTAATTAATTAAATCGGTGAAAATAAAGATTTGATTAAATTTTCTAATCCTGATAAGTATTTTTAAACAATTAATAAAATATTTATAATTAATTAAACATTTAATTAATAAAATTATTATTAATAAAAAAAATTATTTTAATATTTTCATGAAAAAAAGAAAATTTTAGGAGAAAGTTCTAATTAAAAGGGATTTTTTAAAAAAGAATTATATAAAACAAACAAATAAATAATATATAACAAAATAGTATTTGAATAAATAATAAAAAAAAGAGTGAAGACCCATTTTGGTCTCTCACAAATATTACACGAGTCAAATTAGTCCTTCACAATAAAATAGATCCAATTTAATCCCTCATAAAATTTAACCAGATCATTTAAGTCCTTCTGTTAATATTTTTTTCAAACCGGTTTTTTTCTAGTTTTAAACCGTGATTGGATTACCACGTTGGATTTTATTTCATTTTTAATTTTTTTTTAATTTTATTTTTAAACAATTATAAATTAATAATATAAAAAAGCCAAAATTGTTTCTCATAAGGAGTTGAACTCAGGCTCATGTGGTTAATCTTAAACAATTCTAAATTTAAAATAAAAAATACAAAATTTGTATCAATATGGTCTCGAACCTAAATCTCTTCAGATTAAATGACAGTAATTTAATAAAATAGAAATTAATTTGTCTATTTATAAATGATAGTCACTTTACTAACAATAGAAATTGATTTGTCTAGTTGTTATTGATAGTCACTTTACTAACCGTAGAAATTGATTTGTCTAGTTGTAAATGATAATCACTTTATTAATAATAGAAATTGATTTATCTAGTTGTAAATGATAGTCACTTTACTAACAATAGAAATTGATTTGTCTTGTTGTAAATAATAGTCACTTTACTAATAATAGAAATTGATTTTTCTAGTTGTAAATAATAGTCACTTTATTAATGATAGAAATTGATTTGTCTAGTTGTAAAGTGAAAATCATTTAACTTGAATGGAATTGGATTTGAGACCTCATAGATAAAAATTTATGTATAAAATTAGTTAATATTAGTAGAAATCATGAAAATTACTTATTTAAAATTACTTTATTAGAAATAATTTTGGCTTTTTTGATATTATTCATTGATAACTGTTTAAAAATGAAATTAAAATTAAAAATTAATTTGGTATTTAAAAAATAAAAAATAAAAAATTCAACGTGTCAGTCCACTCACGGTTTAAAACTATGAAAAGAACCGGTTTAGAAGTAGGAAAAAACCGATTTAAGAAAAATATTAGCAGAAGGACTAATATGATCCGGTTAAATTTTGCAAGGGATTAAATAGGGTCAATTTTTTTGTGAGGGACTAATTTGACTTGTGTAATATTTGTGAGGGACCAAAATGGATCATCATTCTAAAAAAAATTAAGAAACTTAGCGTGGGATCCAGTGATGCGCAGGTCTGAGGGTGTATGATGCACCTGCGCTCTCAGCGGCGTTAGATAAACTGAGTCTGAGATCTGATGGCTGGGTAATTGAAGGTGTATCGTGGGTATTCATACGTGCGTAACGCTGGATCTGCAGATGAAATTAAACACAGAAAATAGACAAAAAAAACGCTGAGAGTGGGAATCGAACCCCCTACCTCCTACGCTTGAACTTTATGTCGCATCCTGTTACCACTAGACCATGATTCGCTTGCTGTTTATTGATTCACTTGTTTAAAATAAAATAACTTAAAAATATAATAAAAATTAAACAACAAAACACGTGCCCAGCAGATCATCATCCTCGTTTTCAATTTTTTTTTACCAGGCTTTTAGCCACAGACCGAAACCGTTGGCATAGCTTATAACCACGGATTTCATGTGTCACTACACATCTGCAACCATCAAATTCATTATACAATCTAAATAAATTCCAATTAAACATACAGATTAACTAAAGGCTACCCTCTGAACGTGATAGAACTATTAATTTCTGCCAATTTTGCCTCTAGTCAAGATTCCCCAATAACAATGGCATAACTTTGAACCTGCACTTAAAACTCAATTAACCTATCCAGAAAGCTTGTAAACATCATAGTGAGTGCTAATACATAATCGAATTACGTTAAATATGCACGAATTAATGGAATCAAGAAAATTCAAGAACCATGGAAATTTGAGTTATGAACTCACGGATGCGAACCTGTTCACGCGTGTAAAGGCTTTGGAGACGATCAGAGAACCTCAGGGAACATGCCTGGATCAACAAAATCCCTTGTACTGGCCTCTAATCCCAAAACGAGTTTGATTTCTTTTTGTATTTTTCACGAGTTCTTGAGTGTTGTTGGGCTGCCGAAAAACTCTTCAATGGTCTGGAACAATCATCCTCTTATAGTAGAAGGATTAGGTTAATAAAACTTGAAAGAATCCAATCAAATCTTGTTTCTTGGTGATAGAAATTTTGATTAAGAATTGATTTGTAAATCCTTCCAAAATTGACTCAACTTCAATATTTTCCATCCAATTTGATTGTGCACGAAATTTGATTGGTATTTAGGCATAAATGATGATTATATTTGATATTTATGGGATCTCTAACAAATATTTGATTTTTACTTGATCAAAATCATTTTTTAAATGATTAAAAATTCATGAAAAAACAAATAAATATTAAAAATTCGTGCCAATTAGATTTGAAGTCTGGGATAACTTAAGGATCAATATTGGGCCAAGAAAGATTTGGCCCCTTTGCAAGAAAATCCATTTTGAAGCCTTTTACTTCACATTTTTTCTCTTAAAATTGACCAACTTTGACAAGGCATATCTCTCTCAATTTTTAAGATATGGAGGAGTTCTAGGACTTTTTGGAAACCTCAAGATGTCCTCTACAAGCCACTTTGGAAGCTTTTTTCCATCTGAGGATTTTATCTTGATGATATTGGCCTTGACAAAAAACTGCTTTTGGTTGACTTTCAAAAAGGACCTGTAATGTTTTGATCCATATCTCTCAAATGAAGCATTTTTAGACTTGACATGTGAGAGACAAAGTTGTAGAGAATTCAATTTCCTTCAATATGAGCTTTGGATGGGAAATTTTTGATGTTCCATGTAGGAGTTATGGCTGGTCAAAGTTTAGTTGACTTTCTCCTATGAAAACCCTAATTTAGAAACTTTTGAAATTGTTGATTTTTTATCTTTCCTTGATGAACCATGATCAGTCCTTGATCAAATGGTGAATGATACTTCAAAATAAGGATGTTGACAAAAAATCAGGAGTTTTGACTGTACTTTGACCACAATTGACTTTTAGGTCCAATCAGTCGACTGTTGACTTTTTGAGCTTTTGAATGGTCAATCCTTTGAATTGAGACATGAATTTTGCCATGGAGGTAGTTTGAAACATCATAAGTCATATGAAATGCCTTGGTTCATTGATTTTTTCAGGAGACCATAAACCCTAGTTCTTTGAGCCTTTGCTTAGGAGGGGGTGTCTTTGATCATTGTGCCTTGGTATGAGTTTGAATAAGAGGAATGAGATGGGCAAATTTTGGGGTATGACAATTTGATATATTTTTGTTAGGTTTAAAATGGTGTATTTTTAAGTATTTTCAAATACTTTTAAATACATGTTTTCATTGAACTTTTAAAACCTAATCTCTTATAAATATTTTAGTAACAAAACCCTAATCATTTAGGTCTTAATTAGGTATATACTTTGTCTTTACCCTAATTAAGTTGACTTTTGTCAATTTTCAAAACTGTTTCCAAACTTCAATTAAACAGACGATCAGGGTTTTCAAAAACAACAAAACTTTGTATCATTTTAAAAATCTCTTAAACTGTCTTTCATACCCAGTAAATCATTTTTACTGGGCCCCTATTAGAGTGTAAGACCCAACACCTTCTTTATTTTCATAGTTTGTTTTTCAAAACTGTATTTACAAAATCTCCTTCTCTGTTTTCAAAACATTCTTCTGGTATTTGAAGGGCATTATTCCCGGTGAAACTCTTCAGATACCTATGTGACCTAGTGTCCATCTTCACTTCTTTTGTTTTAAATAAAATATTCAACTATTTACAATAAACATTCAATTGTTGCCAATAAATAATAAAGCTACTGGTAAGGCTCTGTACATACATCTTCAAAGGCCTCCACTCCATCCAGGTTAGGCTTTATAGCTTTCCATTTACAAACTTTCATTTAAATTACTGTCAAATATAAACTGTATATATATTGTTTAGAACTACGTCTGAGTGTAAACCTTAGGATAAATAAACTATATATATATATATATATATATATATATATATTATAGGACTATGGCTTAGGATTGAGAATGTCTTCCCGGTGAAGGCTCTTTCCTAATTAGAGATCTTTAGTTCAAACCTCAAGATGAATTATTCCCGCTGAAACATCTTGAAAAAAGCCTTAAAACCAAAATAGGATACATCCACCCAAGAGGAATTATTCCCGGTGAAACCTCTTACCCATTTGCTTAGAGCCAAATTAAGTTCAAAACCACATAGCTTTCTCTTATGCTATAACAAGGACCCTCGATGACCCTCGATTAGCCTCCTCTTTGGCTTTGTACAAGGACCCACAGGCTTCTTAAAAGCATATTCCCAGCTTCCTCTTGAGCTTGTATACAAGGACCCATCAGGTTTCTTATAAACATAGGAACAGGTCTTTAGTCACCTTTTAGCCTACCCTGGTGAGATTCTTCCACTCTTTAAACCAAACTTTAAACAAACTAAGAATGTCTCAATCTCAGTATTGAGTCCATCTTTTGGAATGAGAGACATGGACAGTCTCTGTCACCTTATTCTCAATCTTTAATAATTTTTCTCCTTAGCAGAGTCTAGGTTCCACATCTGTCTATCCTCAGTCTGAGTCAGCCTTAATCTTGGGCTTTAAACAAGAAGTCTCAATCAATCCTTTCATCCTTTAATAATCAATGGAGTGCTACCCAATCATTCATTAAGCACAAAAACCCCTGGAAAGGGTTAGCCTCCAAAATCAATCCTTCAAATCCAAATTCCCTGGAAAGAGTTAGCTTCCAAAAATTCAACTTTTAAAAGATAATCTCACCAGTTGAGTCCCACCTAGGTCAGTCTCAGTCAATAAAAACCAATTCCCCGGTAGAGTCTACTTTAGGTCAATCATTCAAGTAAATTCCCCAGTAGAGTCAATCTTCAAACCTGGGTCTTTCATTCATCAATTCCTTCTTAACAAAAGCACAATCTCCAGGAGGGTCAGTGATAACACGATTTTATATCGTATATTTAGCCTAAAATCCATAGATATTTATAGCATTTTCCGTTTATTATGTTAATTTATTATGATATTACGCGTGTATTTGCTTTATTTCAGGTTTTACACTTCAATTTCGACTATTTGCGAAAAGGAAAGAAAATAGAGCTTAAATGACCAATATTTATGCCTAAAAGATGAAAAAAGGAGTGCTGAAGCGAAAGAGGGGTGCAATTAGGACCCAAAAGGCCCAAAAGAGCAATCCAGCCCACGAAGGAAAGCAACCCAGGCCACACTAGTAAGCAGAGACGCACGTCTCTGCCACCTCAGCAAAGGGGAGACGCACGTCTCCACCTCCCTAAAGAATCTCCACTTGAGACGCACGTCTCAAGTCAGTCAGCTGCCTCCCTGAAGAATCGGAGACGCACGTCTCCAAGTCCCAGCCAGAAAAAGGTCCCTCAATTCACGGATTCCAACTGCAAATCCCCTCCTATAAATAGGACCTGCTATCTTACTTCAATCTGTCTGATTTCCTGCCAACGAAGTGCTGCCGAAATTGTACCGCGAACTGCTTTTCCTTATTCTGTTTTCATTTAACCGTCTATTTTCTCCCAACGATTTCTACACTGGAAATTGTTGTGAACTTTTCATAGATCTAGCCTTACGTTAGATTTATCGCTTTATTTCCTTGTTTTTATTTTCTGCCATTTAAATTCCGAAGAACGATCCAGCCAACCTGTGGTGGAAGTTCGAGTACTTCAAGATTCAATCCAATTCAGATTTATTTTAATTCAGGTTTTTATTTACCGCCTTATTTATATTATTTATTTGCATGATATATTATATGCCATTTAATATGCTTATTATTATGAACCGAACCGATATATGTATGTTTAATCGTATTAATATGTCTGGCTAAAATACTAAAGGTGTCGGTATGTAAAGTAAGTTAACCGTAGGGATCCAAAATAAATTGGCTTAAATTATGTTTTATTAATTATCACTTATTTTTGGTTTATATGTCTAGTTTAATTAGTAAGTCTTAAAACCAATAGAGCGAAAGTTTGAGGGGTTAAGACGGTCAAAGGTTAAAATCAATAGAGCGAAAGTTTGAGATCTTTAACTGGATAGTAGACATAGGACATTAGTTTTAAGGATGGCGAAAGCGTATTAAAACTAATTGGAACTTATTTATTTTCAAAAATTGTTTTTACACTCGAGCGGGATGGCGAAAGCGTACGTTAGGGGTATTAGCTTGCTCCGAGTCAACAGAGCGAAAGTTTGAGATTAGGAGATTTAAATAGATAACAACCTCGTAAAATAGGCATTTTATTAATTACATTGTTTCCAAAAAGCTCTTCTAAAATCTAATGGGATGGCGAAAGCGTACATTAGGATTAGGATAGTAGTCTGAATCAACAGAGCGAAAGTTTGAGACGAGGATTTTTAATCAATTGGAATTAGTAAAGATTTTTAATTTAATTATGCAAAAGCCAATGAACCTTCGGATTACCTTTAGTTAAACGAAATACATACTGATACCTGTCTTTTATTATTATTCTTTATTTTCTCACAATCACTTTCCCTTAGGAACAATCGAAATTTTAGTACTCCTAGCTTTACATAGTAACCTTAGATAACGGTAGATCGATTCATAGTCCCTGTGGATTCGATATCTTTTAAAACTACACGACACGACTGTGCACTTGCAGTTATCAGATTTATAGACACGTAAAGTCGCGATCAAGTTTTTGGCGCCGTTGCCGGGGACTATTTAAGTCGATATCGTAACTCACTGTTACACCGTAGAGACTAGGATAATTCTTCCCTTTCTTTTTGAACGATTGTATGCCAAATACTCGTTCACAAGGAGGAGACTTAATACAACGAATTAACGAGATCGAACGTTTCATTAACGTTAAACGTCGAGCTCGCAACCTTCCCGAAGTAGCAGAAATTCCGATTAATCAGGAATTGATTTTTACTGATCAAATCAATCAAATCACCCCGAAGTTAGAGATGGCTGCTATTCGTCCTCTTAGAGACTATGCCGCTCCTTCGCGCGCTGAACCGCATTCAAGTATCGCACCACCTGCGATTGAAGCGAACAATTTCGAACTGAAACCTTCACTGGTCCAAGCTGTTCAACAGAATCAATTCTCTGGAAGCCCTGTAGACGACCCCAATCTCCATTTATCCGTGTTCGTGCAATACGCCGACACTATCAAAGCCAACAACGTTAGTTCCGAAGCTATTCGATTACGCCTTTTCCCTTTCTCCTTGAGAGATAGAGCGAGAGCGTGGCTTCAATCCCTGCCTTCCAATTCCATAACTACGTGGGACGAATTGAAGAGAGTATTCTTAGCAAGATACTTTCCGCCTAGCAAAACTGCTATGCTTAGAGGTCAAATCAACGGATTTACCCAGAAAGATAACGAATCGCTCTTCGAAGCTTGGGAACGTTACAAGGACATGCTTAGAATATGCCCTCATCATGGACTCGAACCATGGCTGATCATCCATACCTTTTATGGTGGTCTCTTATATAACACTAAAATGACTATAGATGCCGCTGCTGGCGGAGCATTAATGGACAAACCCCATGATGAAGCATACAAACTCATAGAGAACATGGCACAAAACCATTACCAATGGGGAGGAGAACGCGCCGCTCTAGAGAAAGCCCAAACCAAAGGAGGAATGTACGAAATTAGTGGTATAGACCGCGTTAACGCTAAAGTAGACGCTTTAACTCAAAAGATCGAGAATTTGACCATCACTCCTTCAGCCACCGCAGCCGCTGTAGCACCTAACTGCGAGATTTGTGGATTGACTGGGCATGTAGTTGCTGAATGCCAACTCTTGACTGGAGTCCCATCTGATCAAGTAAATTACGCTCAAGGAAACCCTTATTCTAACACGTACAACCCTGGATGGAAAAACCACCCGAACTTTTCTTATAAGAACAACAATGCGTTGTACGCGCCTGGACAAGCACCTGCTGTACCACCTGGCTACCAAAAAGCGCCTGTAGCTGCTCAAAACACCCCTAGGAAGTCAAACCTAGAAATCATGATGGAGAACTTTATAGCTTCCCAACAACAAACCAATAAAGACTTCCTGAATCAAAACATCCACAATAGCGAGCAACTAAAACAACTATCGAACAAAGTAGACGCTTTAGCTACGCATAACAAAATGTTAGAAACTCAAATCTCACAAGTAGCTTAACAACAAGCACCTACTGCTGCCCCTGCTGGCACGTTTCCTGCTCAACCACAACCTAATCCTAAAGGACATGCGAACGCGATAACACTACGAAGTGGAACTAATTACGATGGACCCATAGATCCTAGAACCCAAAACGTACCCATGTCACAACAAGAGCCAAAGGAAACCCAAAAGAAAACAACCGACGAACAAACTGCTAAGACTGATGAGAACAATAACGAAGTGGAACCCGAAAAAGAGAAACCTTATGTTCCACCACCACCTTATAAGCCACCAATTCCTTACCCTCAAAGATTAGCCAAATCAAAAACCGAAGCGCAATTTAAAAGATTTGTAGAACTTCTGAAGCAATTAAACATAACCATACCATTCACAGAAGCCATAACTGAGATGCCTTCGTACGCTAAGTTCTTAAAAGAAATCTTATCAAACAAAAAGAAACTCAAGGATAACGAAACTATAACGCTTACCGCTGAATGTAGCGCTATCATCCAAAACAACATGCCTCCAAAACTGAAAGACCCTGGTAGTTTCTCTATACCCTGCGTAATTGGAAAAACCATCATAGAGAAAGCCTTGTGCGATTTAGGAGCTAGTGTTAGTTTGATGCCTCTTTCAACCTGTAAGAAACTCAATCTATGTGAGCTTAAAGCAACAAGAATGTCTCTTCAACTAGCAGACCGTTCAGTTAAATATCCTGTAGGAATGTTAGAGAATATCCCTGTTCGTGTAGGTCAATTCTACATCCCAACTGACTTCATCATTATGGATATCCAAGAAGATTCTAACATCCCGATCATTTTAGGAAGACCATTTTTAGCGACCGCTGGTGCAATTATAGATGTAAAGCGAGGAAAGCTTACTTTCAAAGTAGGAGAAGAGAAAATAGAATTTATCCTTTCCCAATTCCTAAAAGCACCTTCTATAATTGACACATGCTGTTCTGCTGACATAATCGACGAGTGTGTCAAGGAAATAAAATCCGAACCAAATAAGGAAACCGAAATCCTAAGAATTCCTATGCCGCCAATTTTTGAAGATGACAACTGGCGTGAGGAATATCAAGATAACCACCTGAGTGAATGCTTAGCTTTAACCCCTGATCCTATACCTGGACCTAAGAAACCTGCTATAGAGCTGAAGACACTTCCTACCGATCTTAGATACGAATTTCTAGACGAAGAACTAAACCGACCTGTTATAGTGAACGCCAACTTAGGACGAACCGAGACTGAAAAATTACTTAATGTCCTAAGAAAATACCCTACCGCTTTAGGATACAACATATCAGATCTGAAAGGTATAAGCCCTTCTCTGTGTATGCACCGCATTATGCTCGAAGACGATAGTAAAACCTCTAGGGAACATCAAAGGCGAATAAATCCTATTATGAGCGATGTGGTTAAAAAGGAAATCCAAAAAATGCTAGAAGCTGGAATAATATATCCTATATCCGATAGTAAATGGGTTAGCCCTGTTCACGTCGTACCAAAGAAAGGAGGAGTCACTGTAATCACTAACGCAAAAGGAGAATCTGTAGCACAACGTACCCAAACTGGATGGAGGATGTGCATTGACTATAGGAAGCTAAATAAAGCTACCAGAAAAGACCATTTCCCTTTACCTTTCATAGACCAAATGCTCGAACGCCTAGCTAAACACTCACATTTTTGTTATCTGGATGGATACTCCGGATTTTTCCAAATTCCTATCCACCCTGACGACCAAGAGAAGACCACATTCACCTGTCCTTATGGTACATTCGCTTATAGACGAATGCCTTTTGGACTCTGCAATGCACCCGCGACCTTCCAAAGATGCATGATGGCAATATTTGCCGACTTCTTAGATGGAATAATGGAGGTCTTTATGGACGACTTCTCTGTCTGTGGAGGAAGTTTTGAAACATGTTTAGAAAACCTTGAAATGGTGCTTAGACGATGCGTAAGCGTAAACCTAGTCCTTAATTGGGAAAAATGCCATTTCATGGTTCGACAAGGAATTGTACTTGGACACATCGTATCCGATAGAGGAATCGAAGTTGATAAAGCAAAAATCGAAATTATCGAAAACCTTCAACCTCCCAAAACCGTTAGAGAAATAAGAAGTTTTCTGGGACATGTTGGTTTTTACCGACGCTTCATTAAGGATTTCTCTAAAATAACCAAACCCTTAACTGAACTACTCATGAAAGACGCCGAATTTATTTTCACCGATAAATGCACTGAAGCATTTCAAACCCTTAAACAAGCATTGATCTCTGCGCCAATCATGCAACCTCCCGACTGGAATGAGCCTTTCGAAATAATGTGTGACGCAAGTGATTATGCTGTAGGAGCCGTTCTAGGACAAAGAAAGGATAAGAAACTACATGTCATATATTATGCGAGTAAAACCCTAGACGAAGCTCAGATGAATTATGCCACGACAGAAAAAGAATTATTAGCTGTCGTATTCGCGTTAGACAAATTCCGTTCTTACCTGGTAGGAGCCAAAATAATCATATACACTGATCACGCCGCCATTAGGTACCTCCTAACCAAAAAGGACGCTAAACCAAGACTTTTGAGATGGATCTTGTTACTACAAGAATTCGACCTGGAAATTAAAGATAAGAAAGGCACTGAAAATGTCGTAGCAGATCACCTCTCTCGATTGGAAAATCTGAAACCCGAACAAGTACCAATTGACGATGATTTCCCTTATGAAAGACTCATCGCCCAATTAGAAGCAAATGAATTCGAACCATACCGTCCAAACTCTGAAACCGAGAAATTAGCTGAAATAGCTTTAGCCCGATCTGACGCACCTTGGTATGCAGATTTCGTAAATTACCTAGCTGCTGGTGTGCTTCCTCCTGATCTAAGCTACCAACAGAAGAAGAAATTATTCCATGACCTAAAACATTACTATTGGGACGACCCACTCCTTTTCAAAAGAGGCCCTGATGGAATCTTTAGACGTTGTGTACCCGAGGAAGAGATAAGAAGCATAATAACACATTGTCATTCTGCACCGTGTGGAGGACACCATAGCACATCTAGAACCTGCGCCAAAATCCTTCAATCTGGACTTTTCTGGCCCAACCTGTGGAAAGACGTCCATTTTGCTGTACTAAGCTGTGATAGATGCCAACGAACTGGAAACATTTCAAGACGCGATGAAATGCCTCAAAAAGGCATTCTTGAAGTAGAAATATTTGACGTCTGGGGAATAGACTTCATGGGACCGTTTCCGTCATCGTTTGGAAATCAATATATACTCGTAGCCGTCGATTACGTTTCAAAATGGATAGAAGCTATTGCTTCCCCTACAAACGATACACGAGTAGTTATTAAACTTTTCAAAAACGTCATCTTTCCTAGGTTCGGTGTGCCAAGATTGGTAATTAGCGATGGTGGTTCCCATTTCATTTCAAGAATACTTGAGAAACTCCTTCGAAAATATGGAGTAAATCATCGAATAGCCACACCATACCATCCACAAACAAGCGGTCAAGTAGAAGTATCTAACCGCGAAATAAAACAAATATTGGAGAAAACTGTTGCTATATCTAGGAAAGATTGGTCAACCAAGCTAAATGAAGCTTTATGGGCTTATAGAACAGCTTTCAAAACTCCAATAGGAACTACCCCATTCAAACTCGTTTATGGAAAATCATGCCACCTACCAGTAGAGTTAGAACATAAAGCCTATTGGGCCATTAAGAACTTAAACCTAAACTACACTGCCGCTGGTGAGAAACGACTTCTAGACATAAACGAATTAGAAGAACTTAGACAAGACGCTTACGAAAACGCCAAAATCTATAAAGAGCGAACGAAAAAATGGCACGACAAGCGTATATCTAGGAAAAATTTTAGCATAGGCGATAAAGTGCTCTTATTTAATTCTAGACTAAAATTATTTCCTGGTAAGTTACGATCTAGATGGTCTGGCCCTTTCGAAATAACTAACATATTTCCGAGTGGAGCGATAGAAATCAAAGGAGAAACCGTCAAACCTTTTGTCGTAAATGGGCAACGTCTTAAGTATTACCATCATCTCGAATACGATGAAAACATCGAAGTTTTTAAACTTGACGAACTGCCCGCTTTTTCGAAAAAATAGTTTTCTATTTTAAAATCGTCGAGCTTACGACATTAAACAAAGCGCTTGGTGGGAGACAACCCACATTTATTTATTCTTTTTATTTTTTTTATTTCATTTTATTTTATTTTTAAAATTTTTAATCTTTAATTTACATTTAACTATTCTATTTTTAATTATTCTAGATTTTAATTTTCTTACTATTTTTCATACATCTTATAATAACTATTATAATTATAGCCGCCTTCTTCATTCGAGAAAATACTTCCTTTTTATAATTATAATTATTATTATAACTTGTTTTATTTAATTTTATTTTTTAAAATGAACACTGGCCTAGTTCTAACTTAATCTTAATATTTTCAACTTCTAGGTTTTTCATTTAACTACTAACTACGATGCAAGAAGCTGATAATATGGAAGTTGTGTTCCGTGGTAGAGGACAAGAAGCAAGATTTAACAAGCTGGCTGGAAGACACATGGAGTTGACTTGCTATCCTCACCAACCAACTATGGTGAAGCTTGGTATCGAAGAAAGCATCCTACACCTGCTTAACCAAATCGGTTGGACTGGTTCTCACTTGTTCCGCAAGTTTAGCACTTATCGGAAGCTCACTCTGGAATTCTTGAGCTCCCTGACCTATCTTCCAAACTGTGGACAAGGACTGAAAAAAGGAGTTATTCTCTTTAGACTCTTTGGTATGGAGTTTAATTTCTGCATCCGAGATTTTGCTGAAATGTTAGAACTACCTCATGGACCTGATGCATACGCCCAAGTAGCTGAAGAAAATCTTCCATACTGGGAGTTGGAAAAATACTGGGGCAAGATCACTGGAAACGACAACCCTGAAGAGAATGAATTTCAATCTGAGAACATCCACAATCTTGCTTTCCGCTACTTTCACAAGATCCTTGCTCACTATATTTTTGGCAAACCAGATAATGTCACTGAAGTTACTAGAGAAGAGTTGTTCATCATGTTTTGTACATCTCAGAATCGCCCGGTCAATGCCATCGCATTCATGCTAACAAACTTCGAGCGCATCACGCAAGACGAAGTTTCACCCATTAGGATTGGCGGATTTGTCACTATGATCGCTAATGCCATAGGAATGAGAGTGCCTTTGCTTAGATTGACACCTTTTGGTACCCATACCTCTATGGACATCAATTTCTGCTTTAATCGAGGTATCATCGGTAATCTTGGACCTGATCGTTTTGAATTGCTCATTGATAACAAAGTTTGGTATCAGTTCACCTTACCGAATCCTAGGACAAGTGTGCACAACCCTACCAACTGGCTTTACTATGGTCAGATTCCTGAGAGAGAGCCATCACCTGAAACCCCTCAAGCTTATGAACATTTTGATGAGGAAATGCCTGCATCTGAATCTGAACCTGAAACACCTCCTGGTTATTATGAACCTCTTCCTGTTGATGAACCCATTCCTGATTATGAACCTCTTCCTATTGATGAACCTGTATCTGAGTATGAACCTGAAACTCGTTCTGAAGATTCCGTTGATGATCACACTGTTGATATGACTGATGTCGAGGTCGAGCAACAACAACCCGCTACATCTACCGCATCGGTGAATCAAAGAATGCCTAATCTGAATACGCACGAGCAAGCCATCACTGCGCTACAACAAGATATACAACATGTGCGCAACGAGCTACACACTTTGCAAATGCATTTCTTCGATTTTATCGACACCGTAAATGCTCAGTTCGACGAAGTTTTCAAACACATTCAGTCTAATCAGAACAACAATAGACGTGGCTAGATGTGACCGTTTAGATTATTAGATTTTTATTTCTAGTTTTAGTAATTTCTATTCCTAGTTTAGATTTACAATTTTCTGCACTTTTGCTTTCTGCTTCTGTTAACACTCAATACTGGTTTAATTTTAAATGCAATGTTTTATTCACTACTACTGCTGTGTTATAATATTCTACTGCTGTGTTATAATATTCTGCTGTCTGATTGCTATATATTCATGAATGCATATCTCTCACTCAGTCTATTTGTTGCTGTTTAAAGTATTAAAAAATGACACTGTTCTGAACTAGTACCCCATACTTATTGCTATCTGTCAGAACTTGTCTTGACAACTGCATGCGTGGAGATCACCTCCCTAAGCTAGGAGACGCACGTCTCCACCTCTGTGGGACCAGACCTCAGCATGCAAGGACAGGAGACGCACGTCTCCATGCCCTGTCCCCCAGCAGACTAACTGCCTGAGACGCGCGTCTCCCAAGGCCAGCAGTCTGCATTTGACCACGCAGACCATTTGACCACGCAGACCATTCTTCTCTCCCTCTTGAATTTTGAATTTGAATTTCAAAATTCATTCTCCTCATTCTTCCCCTATTTATTCCATTTAAACTCCATTAACCTCATTCATCCTCCATCATTCACCTCTTAAACTCCATTCATTTCCCATTTTTCTATTCTATTCAAACTTCAAACACCACCATTAATCCATTTTAATTCTCCATTAACCACCCCATTTTCAAACCTCACTATAAAACCACACCACCACCACTCTTCTTCCTCACAACTATCATACCATTCTCTACTCTTCTACACCACATTTTAATTTTTCATTTCCATACTCACCATGCCTCCACGTTCATTAATCCGTAGTGAGCGTCCCGAGCGACCACCTCCCGACCTTTCAAACATTATCTTCCGAGATGATGCTCAACGAACAAAATATGTTGCTTTCTACGAACGTTCGGTTGTTCCCACAAAATTTGTGAACACCGAGTGTCTAGAAACTTTGGGTCTCATTGATGGTGTCACCCGTTTGCTCACTAAATCTAGCCTCCACCATCTTTGTACCGAACCCGTACCTACTTATGAGCCGCTCGTCTTAGAATTTTTGAGTTCCTTCAACTACGACACTCCCTCTAATCAACCATTCTCAACCGGTAGCATCCAATTCCGGATGTTCAACCGTGAATATGCTCTAGATCAAGATGTCATAGCTTCATATTTGCATTTTAATCATGATCCAATTGCTCACCGCTCAATCTTTCAAGAACTCAATGGTCGATCCTGGGAGGATCTCGCTTTTGAATTTTGGTTCCATCTCACTGGAGAAAATCCTACCGGTTGGAGAGCTCTTCATGCTTCTCACATTCAAAACCCCGCTATACGTTATTTTCAACGTGTCTTGGGGCATATTATTTTTGCGAGATCCAACAACCACAAGGTAAACCAAAATGAATTATTTTTCCTTTACTGTGCGCTCAACAATATCCGTTTCAATGCCGCACCGTTATGTTCCAACACATCCAAGGTTTAGTTAACGCCCCCGCTACAAATCCATTCTTGCTTGGAGGCATTATTACTACCTTGGCCTGTGCTTTAGGTCTTGGTGACGAGCTCCTATCACTCTCTCATCTCATGAAGCCTGCTCAGTCACTCGATCTCACTTACTGCCGCGATTCCCACTTGGTTTCACCCCGCCATGATGGCCGATACACTTTGGTCGTCAACAAAGTTCCTATTCCTTATGTCATCCTTGCTTGTCCTGAAAGAATTAACATCCGTTATGTTCAACGTTGGAGGCTTATTGAAGACAACCCTCAAGATGACCAACAAGAACATCCTAATGAACCTATGGATGCAAATGAAGAAGAACTCAACCAAGGTCAAGCTGATGTCAACCAACCTCCTCCAAACAACCCTCCGCCTATCACTCTTGAAGCCATGTATGCTGCTATTCAACGCCAAGATCAACTCGTTCAAGCTATGCAGACAAACCAAACTGAAACAATTAGGCTCATCCGAGAGATGCAACAGGAGCACCGTGACTATGCTATTAGGAACGAAAGTCAATACGCTGAAATTGCCACATATTTGCATGATCTTGACATTCGTGTTAATGACTCTCCTGATAGACGTCGCCGTGTTCGTACAAGAGGCGCGAGCAGTTCTCGAAACCGCAACAATGAGGAGTAGTTCTTATGCACTGAGGACATTGCATCATCTAAGTTTGGGGGAGTCATATCATTTCTATTTCCTTTAGTTTTATTTTTCTCTTCAGTTATTTCCCTTCCTTGTAATGTTTTTCTAATTCAATAAAGAATATTTATGGAATTTAAGTCTTATATGTATAATTCCGTAGTTATTTCAATTTCTTCCATTTTCTTGAGCCATAACAAAAAAAAAAAAAATTTTGCTCCTAAACGATAA